>NW_004524580.1:4901996-4906226 GCF_000260255.1 Octodon degus
GAGGTCACTGTGCTGAATGAAATAAGCCACAGAAAAATGATGGTCCACTTTTTAAAAATAGAATCTAAAATAATAAAATACATCAAAAAGACAGCAGTATAATTCCTGTCAGAGATAAAGACATGGAGAGGTAGTGCCCCAAAAGTACCAAGTGGCACTCCTCTAGAATGAATAAATCTAGAAACCTCATGTGAGGAAGTGGTTGTTTCTAGCTTGATTGCAGTAGTAATTTCACTCTCCATAGATGTCAAAAAACATCATGCTTACTATGCATTCTAAATATATCAAATTTTATTTAAGTTTATCTTTTTTTATGGGAGAGTAGCACTCCATTGTGTATAAGATAAGATAAATTTTATTTTATTTTATTTTTTATGTACTTGGTACAGGCTCTCACTACATAGCTCAGATTCATAGTGATCCTCCTGTTTCAGCCTCCCCAGCACTGGGATTACAGGCGTGCTCCACCACACTGGGTCTCAGTGGCCGGCTCAGTGTGCCTAAGGGTGGGGCTGGCACCACATGTGGTGCAGGGGATTGAACCCCGTTCCCTGTGCTTGCCTAAGCAGGCACTTAATCCACTGAGCTATCTCACTGGCCCAAGATAAATTTTATTTAAGAAACAATATATCTGATTATTTGCATACAGTACATACTAAATGACTACTTATAGAACAAATCTTTTCATGATTTACCCTTATTATTGCTACCTTCTTCGTAGTGCCAAACAAAACTTATAGAAAGTTTTGTCACAATTGTGAAGTGGGGAAGACTGAAGATGCATATGCAACACTTGCAAAGTCAGGGTTAAGCCTGAACACTGAAACAAGCCAAAGTACCAACGTGAAGTGTTTTTGCTCTGCTATACATAAACTTAGCTTTAATATTTGTCATATTTATATAATTCAATTAACACAAAGGCAGATAAACTTGTCCAGAAAGACAGTCAGAAGGAGACATTTTTCAACTGTGTGTCTTGAATAAGAAGAGACTCACCATCACAAACTGGGGACCCACTGGGCTTCAGTTGTGAATCCAGATACCTTCTGGTGATCTTGGAGCCCTTCATCATTTTGAGCAGATAACTGTTGGTGATAGTGCATTTGAGGTTGGTGGGTTTTGTTTGATTTTTTAAAATTTTTTAATGGGGAAAATTGCATTTGATAGGAAAATACTATCAAAGAACACTTAGCATTTTATATTTATATATAAAATTTGTACTCACCAGAGCATCGCTTGAGGGAAGTTGGTCTGTATGACATTTTACAGACAAAAAGACATTTTAAACTTGAGGCATACTGTTAGTAAAGGACCAAGTGGAATTCAAATCCAGGTGTGCCTGAATCCTAAGTTTGTGGTCTTTCTGTAATATAATCCAAGAAATTTCCTCCTAATACTTGCATCTTAGTTGCAAGGTGTGATGAAAACTTTAGTTGTCACTCTTTTATTTCATTTTTAGAATTATTTTAAAGACAATATAGAATAGTAAAAAAAAAATTGAGGCCAAGCAAATCTGGTTCCAAATCTCAACTCTACCACTTTCCTAGCAGTTTGACATGGGCAAGATGCTTGATGTCTCTAAATATCTTTTACCCACCAAGATAGCAATAGTAGCCAGGGAACAGTTGCTGGCAAGACACTTAGGCAATTACAAGCATCCTGTAAATCCATCAACAGGTAAATGGATAAAGAAAATGTGGTGAATACACACAATGAAGTACTACTGTCCCATAAAGAAAGAGAGATTTACGTTATTTGTAAGAAGGCAGATCCGCCTCGATTCTCTAGTGTTGGGTGAAGTGGATCAGGCACACGAGCTTGACATTTTCATGGTTTCTCTTATATGAGAACCCAAGTTCATGATGCAGTTAAAAAAAAACTGAACAGATCATATGAAAATGTTTTGTTCTATAAATTATATGGCCATTTAACTTGATCAAATTATTTTAATTAAAATCATGTAATTTATTTGCTCTTTGTTCAAACTCAGGTAAAGATTTATTGATTTCTATGTTGAAACACAAATATCTTATTTTTTAACAGCAAAACACGTTTAAATGTAATGCTATCAAAGTATATAATTTACTGTTTCTAAATGTCAAATAAAATTGAGTTCATTTTTGTTTTTGAATTTATTTTTCAATAAACACATTGAAATAGTTTCATGGATTATACAGATCAGACAGTATGTTAGTATATGTTTGTATTTTCAATTAAAGATTAGCTAAGCAATTCATTAATGACAGAATAATTTATTTCCAGAGGCTGAATTAGGCATTGAAAGTAGAGATTATGAATGATACTTTTTCAGTTTTAAAGGCACTTGACAACTGAGGGGGAAGTGTATTTTAATAGTTAACACAGAGAATTCACTGAGGCAAGACTGCATATCTTGTTGGGTGGCGTAGAGGCTCCTGTGTGGCCCTTGAAGTGGTGGGTTGGGTGGTTCTTTTGGGAAACTAAGGTATGGTTCATTTTTAAACAATTCCCATACCAAAAATTTAAAAAAGCTTATTGCCTATAAAAGTCAACTCAGACCTTCTTTGCACTTTTAAAATTTGTTTTTGCAGTAAGAACATTTAACATAAGATCTACCATCTTAAATTTTTAGATTGGACAACATATTATCTATAGGCATTATACTATATGGTAGCGCTCTAAAAATTAATTATTGTGCATAACTGTAACATTGTATTCTTTAATTAGCAACTCTGTACCCCTTACCCTTGACCCACATTCAATTTTACAAAGTAATTATTTTAGAAATGTTTTATGGTTGAAACCATGTACTATTTAAATTTTTTTATTGACCTATTTGATTTAGTATAAAGTCCTCTAGGCTCATTGATTTTTATCTTATGGTAGCATTTTCTCTTTTTAATGTTGAACAATATTCCAGTGCATGTGTATCTCATTTTAAAATTATTCCTTCATACACAGATAAGACACTCAGGTTGTTTCTGTATCACAGGTATTGTGAATAAGGCTGCAATAGAAGAGAAGCACAGCTAGCTCTTCAAGATCCTGGTTTCATTGATTTTGGATATATCTAGCATTGGGATTAGTGATCACCTTCAAATATTCTAATGTCTGAATGTTTATCTGACGTAATTTCCATTGAAATGAGTTACAAGGATAATTGTGTTCTATTTATTCTGATATAATTTGCATACCATAATCTTTATCAAAGATAAAATAAAATGCCATAAGCTGAAAATTATTTAAGTAGAGGGCACTAGTGACATATAGGTATTAAAGAATTTTCAAACAGTTATTCTTATCATTAGCACGTTTCTTGGGGCTGGGGAGATAGCTCAACAGTCTAAGCACCTGCCTGGCAAGTGCTAGGACCTGAGTTCGACCCACTGAGCAGGCCACTGAGATCTGTGTGTGGTGGTGCACACCAGTAATCCCAGCACTGGGGAGGCTGAGGCAGGAGGATAACTTCAAATGCAAGTGCAAGCTGCATAATGAGACCTGGTACCAAATAAATAAATACATAGAAGATTTAAAATTTTTTTAAAACCCAGAAATCTATTTTTATCTTAATTTTTAAAGTTCTTATATTTTTCTCACTTTTTTATTTCTTGAAATATTTTCCTTCCCTTAAGATGCTGTGTGTGACACTGGAGCGATAGTAAGTTTTTAACCTTGCTTGCTTCCCAGCTTACAGAAGGCAATGCAAACAAAACCTAAGAAGTACAGAGCGAGAAGGCATTTAATGATTATCCAGATGTCAGTCTAATCCTCTATCACTGTGATAGAAAGTCAATTTTCAGAAATACTTTGCCATTAGGCTAGTATAGCAGCTTTTTAATTATTAAAGAAGCCCATCAGGTCTTTGAAAAACTGCACAACAAAGAATTTCTTGTCCTTTGTAGCCACGTCTGTTGTCAGAATACATTTAGAAACCTTGATGCTTAAACAAATGTGTAATACGCGTGGTCAAAGTAATGCAGGGTAAATGTAAGTTTGCCTCGGGAATGCAAAACTAGCATTTCGCTGTGATGCTTAAATATTTAGGACTGGAGCCAGCTCTGGGTGAGATTGGCAAACCTGTCTTTGGCATTCTGATGTTCATTCAGCTCCTTTCCATGTAATATTGCTGATGTAGTGGGACCAGGTCTGTGATCTGGCACAGTGACTACCGTTCCACTATAACCCTATGTTTCCTTCTATTGGAATTTCCATTCTAGGTCTTGCTATCCTCCTCGTCCTCCTCCTCCTCCT
>NW_004524580.1:4907306-4908842 GCF_000260255.1 Octodon degus
CTGCCTGAGCAGGCACTTTACACTGCTGAGCTATCTCGCTGGCACCCACACAACTAGCTTTTATTTAGTACTTGGTAGGGCAGTGCCTGTTCTGAGTGCCTTATACATAAAGAACTTATTCTGTCCTTGCATATAGACTATAATGTAGCAGAAATCACTATAGTAGCTCCATTTTGGATGAGGTACCTGAAGCATAGAGAGGGTAGGTGATACATGGGGTCATGCAGCTGATGAGTGACCTTGTTAGTTTTGAAAATAGTAGCTTCAAAAGCTCGTAGCTTTTATGACCACTGGCCTGTTTCCACTAATGCTTTCTCCTTTTGATTATAAGGGAAGGCTATCCTTGCAGTTTTACACAGGCAGTACATGTCTCTTCAGTAACTGAACCAAACCCTAAGCCTCAAGCTGTTGAAAGCTTGAGTCACTGGATAGCTATTTAGTGCTGTCTAGCATATGCCAGAATTATAGAGCTACCAAGTATTAATTTCAATCCTTCAGAAATGTAGAGTAAGTCAAATGTGCAAATTAGTAAAGTAAAATACAATTTAATGTTTCTGTTTTAAAAATTTGAGCGAAGTATGTATTCACTTATAGACAATGAGGGCTGATTATAGAGCTCAGTGGCACAAGCACCTGCCTGGCAAGTGCAAGTTGCTGAGTTTGATTTCCAGGACCAAAATGAAATAAAATAAAAATAAAAATAAAAAATTTGGACAATAAAGCAGTAAATGAGATCTCTAAGACTGCTGAAGTTTCATTGACTGGGATATATGTGTGAAGTAAGCATTTTCCTGACCAAAAGATGGAAAAGGAGATAAAGGGACAGCAAAGTGAAGAAGGCCAAGATCATCTCAGAATCATGACCAGAGCAGGTCAGGAATAGTGAGGAAAGGCAAGCAAGAAAGATTTCAAGGATTTTCCATGCCAAGCCAAGTATATGCCGAAAGCCAAGGTGCTTAGGGCTGCACTCGGTAGATGGGGGACCCTTTCAGACATCTTGATTCAGAAGAGTAAAAAGACTCATTTGATAAGAAAATTGTGCTACAGGCTCTTGGAGAACGGACTGTAATGTGAAGGATGCTAGTTGTGTTATTGTGCTTAGCAAATTCTAAGTGAGAGATTTTGACATGGAAGGCTCAGGAAGTGTCTATGAAATTGGAGAAGAGAAATTAAATTAGAGAGATTTTTCTCAGCTGGAATCAACAAGATTTGATAAATGATTACAGGTGGGGGAGGCAGTGAACTGAGAAGCAATGTCTATGAAGTTGCCAGACAGCAAGGTGAATAATTTTTAACATACTCTTTTAGCTGCTGTACCAGAGATCCAGTTTAATAACAGCTTACTTAATGAAGTAGAAATTCATTTCTCTTTCAAACAGTACAGATTTAGCAATCCAGGCTTAATATAGATTCTTCAGTGTGGTAAATATGGATTTTTTTTTCCTATGCACCCCTTCAGGATACCCACACTCATCTGATTGAAGTGTCTCATCAACAAGAAAATCAGGGCGGGGGCTGTATCTCAGTGACATGATA
>NW_004524580.1:4910047-4926804 GCF_000260255.1 Octodon degus
GGGAAAGAGAATCTCAGACTGAGGATAAATCTGTAAGGAAGTAGAGTCTTCTCCCCTCCGCTCTCTTTCCACCTTCCCTTTCTCCACCTTCCTTTTCTTCTTGTAAAAGATTTCAATGTGTTCCTAGCACAAGAGGAAGTCACCACTGAATAAAAAGCTTAAAGTACAAGAGGGGGAAGCTGACTGTATGGAAGAAATATTTAATACAGAAGACAGAAGCCACAGGTTTTGTACAGAGTTTATGTTGGATAAGCTTAGAAGTTTGAAGAAATAAGTTTGAAATTCTTATTTAATACTTTCCTTTTTCTCTATGAACCAGTAGGGCTTATTTTGTGTTTGTTGGGACAAGATCTCACTAAGGTGGTGCAGGCAGGACTTGAAGCCACTATGGAGCCCAAGCTGGCCTTGGTCTCACATAGTCGTCCTACCTCAGCCTCCTGAGTTCTGGGCTTGCTCCAGTATTTCTCTAGGAATTAGAGACATGCTCTATCCATGGTGGAGTAAGGAGCTATGGAGAGGCGGGCTTGTTTGGGACACGTGGGAAGGAGCTCGCCATGGGTAAACTAGGTGAACACCGAGACCTGTGTGAGTCTGGAATGAGCGCGCAGCCCATGCGCACAGACAGCTGTCTTTACCTACACTCCAGTTGCAAGCATTTGTGACAGAACAGAGAGTTCTTCGTTCAAGTTGAAAGGTTGGTGAGTTTAGTAGAAAGACAAGGGAGAAAGTGAATCAAGAAAACCAGAAGCCCTGGTCAGAGTTCCAGACTGGCTAGGAAGGTAAGTGCAGTTTGAAATCAGAACAAAAGAGTAAGAGAAAAAATTATTCGTAGAAAGACTAAGAATATTTAAAATCTCACATACAGATCTCTGCATAAAGGACATGCTGATCTGGGCCTAGAACAGTCCCAGCACAAGAAGTGACAAATCCATGGTAATCTTTAAACCTATGGCTGCTTTTCCCCTCTAGGAACCAAACCTTTATTCTTAGAAAGCTGTGTGGTCTCCACCCCTTTTCCCTCCTCCCTTCCTTCCCTGCCTTTCTTCTGAAGAAGCATTTTAGAAAATCAAGCGCCATGGAATGATGTTGAGAAGCAAACTGCCCCTGGGTTGTGCGACAGAGTGTCTGTAATGATTTTCATTTCATTATCTGCAAAACTGTTGAACTTTTATAATATGAAAATGTTTCTCATCTTGCAAGGGAGATACTGATGAATCCATTGTCAGTCAAAAAATATTTAGTGCATTGAAGTTGCTGAACAGTTGCTTAACCTTGCCTACTTAGCACATATGCAGAACACTTAGAGTGGACAACACCACCAAACAAAGTACTGCATAATGAAGTGTTGAGTATCTTGTGTACTCTGTTGACGACTCTACTGATGGTGCAGAACAGGATGGCTGTATTCTTTTAACTTGAAAAATGTTTAGGTGGATCATTGCAAGTTGGGGGCCAGTTATACCCCTCACTTGATTTGTTTCTTTTGCACATCTATCTAAATGGGTTGCCATGTTTAAACTTCTTATATAAACAGTCCTTGTTGGTAAGTTTTAACTTATAACCAAGATTTATTCACTGCCTGTCACAGAACTGTACTCTTATAGCACCACTGCATTATTAGCAGAAAGAAACTCTGTTTTTTTAAACTCTACATAAAAATGTAGCTAGCAATAGTTCAGAAAGTGCACGTTTGGTGTGAAAGCAATATTGTGAAATGTTCGTTTGCTTTAGGAGTTGATCTCTCGTTGCCTTTCCTGACTTAACCCTGATTCAAAGTTCAGCCTTTAAATCAAGCTTAAATAATGAAGAGTAGATTAAAGACTAAACACAAAGGGCCAGCGGAGGAAAGGTTACCACACCTTGACTAGTGATGAATCCTTTCAAGACAGTTCAGTCTTATGAGCTGTAGAAATGTCCTTTAGTTGTTGCAATTCCAAATAATGTAAAAATGAACTGAAATCAGACAGCAAAATACTTTAAAGTCAGCCATTCAGTTGCATCATTAAGGGCCTGAGATATAGCTCAGTGGTTTAAACGCCTGCTTAGGCAAATGCAGGGACCGGGGTTCAATCCCTGGCACCACTTGTTGCACTGACCCTACCACTGGGGCGCACTAAGCTGGAGACTGGGCATGGTGGCACATGCCTGTAATCCCAGTGCTGGGGAGGCTGAAACCAGGAGGACCACTATGAGTCTTAGCTGCATAGTGAGACCCTGCACCAAATACATTAAAAAACAAAAACAACTTCTCCAAATACAGCTTCTCTAACAGCAATGGACCATCCATCTCCGACAAAAAAGGGGGATATAAATAAAAGGCCATTTTATAGCGAAAAAATATATATGTATATTTCTTTTTGTTCAAAGAGGTTTGTACTAATATTGTTTAGACAAGATATTATGCCTGCATCTTGTCCTCTGAATAACCACTATGAAGACAACAATATGCAATGTATTAATTACTATAACTGTCCTACTAACCTGTTTTGAAACTGTTTCTGTGCTATTTTATTTTCTCATTAAAATGAATAAAAAAATTAAAAAAAACAAATTTCCTCATTCAGTTGCATCATTAAAGCCTCTGTGTGCTCTTAGTCTTCTCATCTGTTTAATGGAAATTATCATCCCAACAAAGTCATATTGGAATAAAATCAATTGCATTTAAGCATTCAGTTACCCTCAGTTCTTAGTAAATATTGGTTCTCTTGCCCACCTTCGCTTTCACTTGGAAATTGAATTCACTGACATTATTTTCCTTTTTTCAATGACAAAATGGCAAGAACAAAGCTCCAGACCATTCGCTTGTGTTTGTACAAACCCAAGAAGAATAAGATAACAGTTATTTATTTCAACACATTAATTTGTATTGGGACTTCTTTAACCTGTCCTCTCTGCCCTTTGAATTAAAGATAATTTGTATTGGGAATTCTTTAACCTGCTCATTTTGTCCACTAAGAGTAAAGATATAATCTTTTAGTAGAGGAAAGCACATGAAATAATCAGGTTTCCTGCATCTCTGCTTATGGTAAAAGAGCAGACTCCAGAAAAAATGGCAATGACTGACCTTGGTCTTGAGTTTTTATAGACTGGATTTGCTTTCATACCTTTTATTGTATGTTATTCCATGGGGAATATTTTGCCCACATAGGAATACATTTTAGGGTGGAAACATTGTACAGCTTTGGTGTTTGAAACCAGCAGTTAATTTCTGTTTTGCTAAGTTTGTTGAGTCTCAGGTCCCCAGGAATTTCTTCTGAAAAACTCCACGTGTAAAGTGAGTAGCCTGCAAGTAGCCTTAGAATTAATTCTGTAAATTTGTTCACTGAAATGTCTTTCTCATCTTTCTCATGTCACAAAATAAATGGGAATTTGTTTCAGGAGTGATTGTGTGTGTGTGTGTGTGTGTGTGTGTGTGTGTGTGTGTTTTGTATTGGGAATTGAACTCAGGACCTTGCATTTGCCAGGCAGGTGCTTGTACCACTGAGTTATATTCCCAGCCTGATTTGGTGTTGTTTAGGGCCCCACTGTTTAGTGAAAGCTTTTTCCATTTATACCCAAAGCATTTTACACTGAATGCAAAAGAACTACATATGCTTTTAACTTGCAGCTTAGTGTGGCTAGATCTGACATTTTAATGTTTTTAAACTTATTTTTATTATACCAGTGGTGACCTAGGTACCCCCTTTTATCATATTATATTATCAACTTTTAATTATTCTTCATTATCACAGTACATTAAGTTAATGTGTTTCTTTATTGCTCCTCTAAAATATGAAGAACTCCAGGGAAGAAATGTTACATCATTGTTTGTCGCAGTTCTGCAACCTAGTAGGTAAAATGTGCTCAATAAATGTCTACTGAGTTCGGTGATGGGATGTATATCAGTTGCAGGCTCAGGAAAAACATGAAAAATGTCCTGAACAGCAAGTCATTTGACTCCATAATTTAGACTTGAATTGATCAAGATTCTCACCACCTCCTTCTCTAGTGTTTTTTGTTCTTTGCATCTCATGTTGAAACTTCATGTGTTGTCCTACTCAGGGAACAAAAAGGCTGCAACATGTTTGAGTGAAAGAGGCTGTGCGGCACATTGCTAGGGGTAGTCCTGTAACTCTGTTTGGGGAAGAATTACATGGCATCCTTGAACCAATAACTGCAGACCAGCAAGGAATACTGATTTACCAGGACTGTGACTTCTACTCCTGAAAACTGACTGGCTTCTGGAGGCAAATGAAGGCAAGGAGGCAATAAAAAGAATCACTATGATTGGTGAATGGAATTCCAAGGCTCTAGGGTATTTCAACAAAGTGTAGGGAAATCATGCTACAATTTTTCAAAATTACTTTTAAAGAAATCTGAAAGATATTACTCATTATGAACATGCTTACAGAAGCAGATTGTACTCTGTTAGCAATAATTCTAGCTGCACATGAGTAGCCCCAGTCCAAACCTTTAGCAAATGTTACAGCCCTCAATTATCTTCATGCTACAATTTAGGAAGAATCTTCTACAAATTCCAGCTCTGCTATCCCATCCCCTTCAGTCAGTGAGATGCTTTAGTCTTCAACAGGGATGTATTTTCTTTTGATAAGGGGAAGTCGAATAATAAGTTGACTGAATAACTGGATAAAAGGAACCAAACACGGAAGAGGGACGATGAAGGGAACCAACATTTGCAGACTCATCTTTTTTCACACAGCAATCGCTGATATTTCTGACTTTGTGCACATGTTTGCATTGTGAAGGGAGATGGATGAGTGAGGTGCCTCAGCGGCAAGAGTATGGACAGGTGGCTAAAACGAGCACTGTAAGGGCAATGTTGATGGTGTGTCTAAGTGAAGTCTGACAAGCGCTCACCTCTTTCTTTCGCCTCAGCCCTGCACAGATCCTACTGTCTGGTCTATTCTCTGCTTAATCCTGCACTGCCTTGCAATATCATTTGACCATTTTAACTTGAATAACTTGTCTTGCCAAGAAGAATATAAACATTTTGAAAGAGATAAAAAGTTAATCTTGTTCTTCTCTCAAATGAACCCTAACATTTTGAAGAATTTCCCAGAATAAATACTTATGGAAATTGGATGAAATAATCTACTTCACAGTGATTTTAGGGAAAAAGTGCTTAGGCTAATGTGACGTGAGAATTTCAGCTTAACATTTTTTCACTACAATGTTTATATTCAAACTTCAATGCTGACCTGAAGAGAAAATGGTCCAGTAAGAAAAGAAACTGTTGAAAGACTTTCAAAGGAAACACAACCATTTGAAATTGTTTTCATTGCTATTTCATGCCAGATTTCTAATGACTTTGAAACAAACTAGATAATAAAAGGAAGAAATTTTATAGATGTGTCACTGCCTTTATATTTCTCCCATAAAATGTTCAAGATATGGGCGTCCCATAATGCTATTCAAACATTCCTCTTAAACAGACCCAGGGAAATGAGGAAAGATGGAGCAATACCATTATTGTTCCCACATTTGTTGCTGTAAACAAAGAAATCTTGCCTTTTGTGAACTGGCAGCTTCTAATGTCTGCCAAAAGCCTTCTAAAGCAAGTCCTCATTAGAATTAATCACGAGTGTCAGCTGAGACAGTATTATCCTTTCTGTGTAATTTAAGCAGACGATTATATCCTATGTACAAAATATTTGCTTTGTTTTAGATATGGATTTGGGCCATAACAAGATGCTAATAAGAGAAAGAGAATAATTTGGTCTTGCTGAGCTGAGCCCCCTGTTTTAAGCAGCTGGGATCACATTCTTTTTTATATAATAAATGTTTTCTGGATCTACTACCCTTTCCCCAAAGGATTGTCCAAGCTGATAGCAACATTTAGAAAGTCACCTAGAACTGAGGGTTCAAGACAGAACTGGGATTTCTCTATTTCACTCTTTCCATCTAATTATATGTCAGGTTCCATCTAGTTCCACTTTTGAAGATCCTGGCTTTTTCTTTTCTATCATGTGATTTACTATAGAAGAGGTCCCCTGAGCTGAGGGTCAGAGTCTGGTTTTAGTTGGGCTCTTTCTCCTGCTATCCTATGATGTTGTTCAGGTCACCTTGCGTTTCCTGGCCTCAGTTTCCACTTTTAAGGATCCACCAGACTAGATTCTGTGATTCGCATGAAAACATTTTCCCTGTTCCTTGATCTGTTGTACTCGATAGTAGTAACAGTCTTTGATTTGGTGCCTCTTTCTCAGTCTTTACCTCCTGAAACAGGACTGCTGGCCATTACCACCTGCATCTCTGTGAAGCACTGCTTTATCTGTTGACAAATCCTCAATAGTATTTATTCTGCGATAACTTACTGAGTTTTGCACTTGATTTGTATGTGTTTCTCTCTGTACTGGTGCATGCCTAGGAGCTTTCTGTGCCCCTGCTGTGTATTCTAACACATGGCTTGCATTTGGATTAGCTTCCCTTGGCTCTTTTGGGAATGTGTGGAAGCTTTCAGAGGTTGGGCTTAGTGGAGTGTCTTCTGGTCAAAAGTTCCACACTATACAGAATCCTGATCTCTTCCTCTCTCCATGGACTAAAGCGGCCACAACTATGAGCTACAGTGACCCTTGTTATGAGTTGATTGTCTCAGGTATTTGTTAGTGAAACAGAAAGCTGATATACTCATCATTCTTGCATTTAAGGCCCTTAGCAACCTGGGCTCAAATTAAGCTCTGACATATGCTTCTTTTTCTCCAATGGTTCCCAAACCTGGCTCCATGTGGCTGTAGCCCAGAGTGTTTTCTCTATACATTGCAAAGCTTTGTTTTTTCTCATTATGCAGCTAGGACTCAGTAGTGATCCTTTTGTCTCAGCCTCCCCAGCACTGGGATTACAGGTGTGCCCTATCATACCTGGTCTCAGTGGTCGGCTCAGCGTGCCTGGGGACAGGGCTGGCATGGAATGTGGTACTGGGGATTGAACCCAGGGCATTGCAGTTGCCTAGGCAAGTGATTAGACCACTGAGCTATCTCTGTGGTCCCCTCCCAGTGCTTGCATGTATGACAGTTATGTTCATACTTCAGTCCACTTCACAATGACTGGGAAGAATTACTACAATTTAGACTGTAGTACCCAACTACCTAATTCTTAACTCAGTACATTAGGAGAGGAACCTGAGGATTTACATTTGAAACAACTTCCCCATTAATTCACATATTTTTGGAATGGAGGTTAAATATGGGTAACCCGGGTTATGATGTTACCTTGCCCCTGCAAAGTTGCTTTTCTACCATTCCAGACAGGTAAGCCATCACCTAGAACTGCTTTCACAGAGCTACCTTGGGGACACAGAGAAGAAATCTCATGCTGTCTAACCAGGAGTTTCTGTGTGTCTTTTAATAAACTTCAATCAAAATTATGTTTTAAGCTCTTTTGGACATTATTTCATTTTCTATACAATCATGTACCTACATACTTAGGCTTAGTGATGGTACAAGAAGGAAGTTCCATATGTGTTTTGAATAAATGGGAAAAATTGGGAAATACTAATCTTCTATAATCTTTTCCTATATATTTTATTTATAGCTTTTCATTCCTTTCTTAATATATTTTTTTCAGAATCTTCCAAGTCAGTTTTGTATAATTCTGTGTAACAATTTTAAAGGCTCAACTGAATATTAGTTTTAAGAAGATGAACTATGCTGTTGAATTATTAGCTTCTAATATATGCTAATATTTACCTATTCACTGAAGAGTTTCTTCTTTAGTCACTCTTAATTAATCTCAAGTGCTGTCACTCAGAACACATTTTGTCTTCTGATAACATGTTTGAGCTTTGCTTCAGATATTATTTGTTATGCCCACTTTTCATTGGATTTCCATGTTGCCTTTTCAGAGAGCTCTGTAGATAGCCTTTAGTATTATATGGATTTTTTTTATGTTTTATATTTTATGGAAGGGTCTACAGGGTATTCAGGGTCTCACTACTATATCGGACTTATAGTGATCCGCCTGTTTACAGCCTTCCAAGAGCTGGGAATACAGGTGCACACCACCACACTCAGTCTCAATTGCTGTGTCAGCATGCCCTGGGGTCGGGGCCAGCATGGCAGGCCTGGAGATCGAACCTTGGCCCCTGTGCCTGCTTGCAGGCACTTCAATCTGCTGAGATATTTGGCCTGCCCCTTATTGTATGGTTTTTATTTCAGTTTGCTTGCTAAAGGACAAATAAACAGGAAGGATTCACTACTGTCCACTTAGAATCAGAATTTGCATCTTGGAAAGATCTACCAGGTTTCAGTTTTATTTCTCCTTCATGTATAACCAGCTTGCAGCCTGATGTGGCAGGGTGTGCTGGTTGCACCTGAAATTGTAGAAATAGCAGCCACTCAGTGGTCAGTTCTACTTTTAGAACTTTCTGGAGTAGGCTGGACTCCACTTACTGAGACTCACAAAATAGTGTCAAAGAGCTTTCACATGTGCTTAGAGCTATAGGAATAAGAAAAGGACTTCATGCCTCAGGATACACTGAAGGGAAGCGAGCTCTGCAGAATGGCAGCAGAAGGTGAGCTTTTCTCTCAGAGAGGATCAAGGCTTGGCATTTCACTTTTCTGTTTCAAAATTTTAAGAGTCTGTATATATTTGATCCATATGTATGTGATCTGTAAGCCTTTATAAATGAAGTAGACATGGGAAAAGATGAGAAAGAAGTAAAAAGTAAAACTCTGAGAATGCCATGGTATCCCATTTCCCGTATTACCTAAAGGACCTGTTTTATTTATATATATATATATATATATATATATATATATATAGATATATATATAGATATATATATATATATATATATATATATATATATATATCTATATATATCTTTGTTTAATAATATGCATGCATGCTAATTCTAAGTACTACACACTATTTATATTTTCGTTTTAAATTCCAATGTGAAAGCAGAGAAATTTAGTCTGATCTATTAACTCAAGTGAAAGTAAGCACAGTTCTCATAACTGGGGCAGTGCATATCAGAAAAAAATCTGCATCCTGGTAGACAATTTTGTTTCTAATTTTTCATTTTTTAATGCTCCATTTTGTTTTTGCTTTACTCCTGCCAGTTGGAGAAAATCAGTTGCAAGGCTGTCTCAGTTACTCTTCTCTCGTTGCTGGGTCAAATACCCAACAACCAAAATGAAGGCAGAAAAGGTTTATTTAGCTCACACTTAGTGGAGGTTTCAGTCCGTACTCTGCTGGCTCCAAGGCAGAGCAGGGCATGGCAGAGGGCAGCCATTCATGGGGGCGGCAAAGAGCAAGAGCAAAAGAGAGAAACAGCAGCTCAGGCAGCGAGTCAGCCTCCCTCCTCTCCTCACATTGTAATGCAGAGTATATGGCCCAGGAAACTCACACCCATGGTCCCAGCATTGGATCAAGAATCAATCACAAGCTCCAGAAACTACCTCTTAACTGCATGAGGCTTTGGGGGGATACTTATCCACAAACCGTAACAAAGGCCTAAAGTTTTATACCTGTGTTTTGTGGACAAAAGAATTTATAATTTCAATCCATTTTGGTGATACTGCACAAAATAAAATCCTAAATGTAATTACCAGCGGTTTTCTCCCATAAACAATATTTTCTTACTAAAAGTTTTAAAATAATTTTTATTTTAATAGAATATATACATATAGTGTAGTATTTACGTGCATGAAAATGTATAATAAAAAGTCATTTAGAAATCCTGTCTCAGCCTATTTATCATTCCTGTTGCACACTTTTATGTATTCTTCAATGTATTGATAATGTAAAGTAATTATGTACTTTACAGTAATATATGTATGTGATGTGTTGCATCATGTGCTACACATTATAAAGAACTTTGTTTTTTTCTGAAATATTTTTAAATGATGGCTTACAATGATGAATGAAAATGATGTAACAAAAATACAAAAGAAATAATTTAGTAGAGCTTATCAAGAATACTTTTTTACCTCAAATTAACAATATTCTATTCACTGGAAAAAAGAGAACCAAAGTTTTCATATTGTATTTACTTTTTATGTTTTCATTGCTGAAGATTGAACTCAGGGCTTCCAGCCTGTGGGGCAATCTCTCTATAGCTGAGCTATATACCCTTAGCTGTCCCGAACCAGCGGGTCAGTCAACGAAGGTCACCTGGGGGAGGAACGGGGAATTGAAGAGTGGACAAAGGACAGGAGACCCGAGAAATGAGGACAAGTCAAGACTCTGATCAAGTCCCATTTATTCAGGGGAGGTGCTGGGTATATATAGAGGTGATGGAATGAGGAAGTCTCGGCTCTTGGGGTCAGCAGGTATCTAGGCAATGGGGAAGGTGCAACCCCTGGGGCATACCACGTGATTCATGGGGAATGGGCAAGGTGAGAAGGGCCATAAACTTAACTCAGCAGGGGAATAGAATGGATACCGGTTAATGGCCTCCCACAGATCCCCCTTTACTTTTATACATGTATATAAAATATGGCTTTTGTAGATGGCTGATTCCCTTGAGGGGACAGTGCCTGTCTTGGGTCGAGGTGTCCTCTACACGGACCCGACTCAAACCTTACCCGTCATAAGAGACCAGGACGGCAGAAGGTCCTGTTCCTGTCTTAGGCGGCGAGTGGTGTCTCGTGTATGCCCCTCATTACCTGTCTCTGGCTAGCCTGACCATCTCACCAAGGGTGGGAGAACTAAGAGGTCTCCGGACCTTCATCCTCATAAGCTGGTTGTATTCCAGCGCAGTTTTCCCTTTCAGCCATCTCAAGCCTGTGATAATGAACCTGAATAGGTTGCATTTTAATGGCATCCAATTGTTGTTTAACGAAAGTCATCAGCCTATTGAAAAGACAGAGTCCTATTGATAAAAGTATTAATAATAGATCATCAAAAAAGAGAAAGAAAAGGGAACAGCTGTTCATTGAAAGACACACAAACACATAGACACACAGACACATAAACCCCTTAAAAAAAATCAAGAGTGCACTGAAATATTTGGCCAAATTAAATTATAGTAACTATATTACAAGCTTTAGAAATTCTATAAGTAGACTAGTCAGATTTTGTTATTTGTCAATTATTAGAGATCTCTTATTAAAAAAACTTGGAAGGAAATCTTTCATCTATAATTAATATGCATATTTTGTATTTTTATGCTTTTTGTCACCTATTTAGACCTTAGATTCCAATTAGTTTCTTGATAGGCTCCAGGGTGGATATAGCCTGGTCTCTGTTAACTTCTTCTTTAGATCTGGCTCCATGGTACAGCCGGACAGTACACTCTGGTACCTAAATAGGTCAGTTAGCATTCTCTAGAAAAACACAAGCATACCCTTTGCCCCAGGTTAGTTGTGGACTGAGTCCCTTTTCATTGTCCAGTATGGCAAGCTCTCCAAAGGACCTTTTTTAGCCCTTTTTCTCTTACCTGGTTTGTCTTTCTGTTGCTATAAAAGTATAAAAATTTAATAATATATATTGACAAGTGAAGATGTCAGGATTGACTCTCTTTTGCTTTAACAGAATTTTGATCCTACAGTGGCCTTTGGAAGCCACGATTAGGCCTTTTATTATTTAAATGAATGTCAAATCAAGTGATTGTTCAAACCCCATGGCTTTTTACACATTATTTTAAGCCTTTATATTTGTTTGTAAAATATCAAAGCCCTATTTTAATGCCATGTTTAATTTAGGACAGTAAAACAAACAATCAAACTTATTAGGAATTGAAAGAATTTCAAGTAGTCTTTTAAAATATGTGGGGCGGTGACCTTTCACCTTGGTAACTGCTCTACCTGGAGGCCACTCACATTTGCATTTGAAATGCTATTAAAATGTTTTTCCTTTAATTTTTATTTTCTAACCTATTATTTCTTTTTAACAATTTTAAAATTTTTAGCAAAAATGAATGATTAATTGTGCAATATAAGAATCTGTGTGGTTTAAGCAATGGTTTAGTTTGATAGAATTATAACTGATTTCCCTGTATGAACAACATTATTACAGGAAACAAAATTACAACATTATAAACAACATTATTTGATTACAGGAAACAAAACTTGCAGACCATTTAGCACTGGGGCTCTGTCTTTGGTTGATTTTACCCCACAGGTGTGCTCCCCATCTGCTAGGAGCAGCTTAATGGTCTTAGTACTTACAAAGGATTTTCTTGAGCCCACATTACCTTCTAAAGTACTATCTTGAGCCTTAAGAACTTGCGAAGCCAGCCACACACACAGCCAATGCTAGTGCCACGGCATGTCATGGTCATGACCCACCTACTTAGCACCAGGAACACAGGCCTCTGCAGCTGAACCTATCTTGCAGATGTCGATCTGGGTCAGCCTAGGATGAGAGTGGATGGGAGCACGGGGCCCTCCCGATCTCAGTTTGTCCCTTCCCCCAGGCGTGTGCCTCCACACTTGGAACCAACCATTTGCAATTTAAAAGAACCCCTTTTTTACAAAACTTTTGTTGTTTACTGCTGACAATAGGGCCAGGCAATGCAGTAAGTGTTCTAATATACATAATAAAGAGAAGCTGACTTCTATTTTTTGTTTCTTTTCTTTTTTTTTTTTTTTGGCTGAACCGGGTATTGAACTCAGGCCCCTGCGCTTGCCAGGGATAGCGCTTATTCCACTGAGTCATCTCCCTGGCCCCTGACTTCTATTTTTAATAAGCAGTTAAGTTTTAATTTGAAGAGGTTTGGTAGTAGATATAATAAGTCTAAAAATTCCAGTTTTAATTTTTTAATCTAAACTGGGAAGGGGTACAGGATCATTACCAGAGATGACATCTATATCAGGCAATACAATTGCCATGACACACAGTCCTGTCCAGTTGGTAGGTAAATATGTGAAGGCTAAACTTCCTCCACATACAAACACATGTCCCTTTTTTTGGGCAAATAGGGCTACTGTAGTTAAGTATTTGATTGCAGCTGGTGAAGGTAACAAATTCTACATCAACAGTGATGCTATCATTGTGGATGCTTCCCTGAATACAGGAAGAATTCCATAGGAGATAATTCCCCCCCCCCGGAGAGGGTGGCTCTGGCTAATGCCTGTGAGTCCTCAGGAGTAAGCCAATTGTCAGCCACAGTTTCTAAAATGGCTGTGGTGTATGGAGCCATGGCTCTGTGTTGGGAAACCGCCACTGCCATTCTGGAACAGGGGACCTTGCGGCTTTCCCCTCAAGGCAAAGTCCCTGACCTTAGCAATTCTGAGGCTGTAAAGGGTGGAGACCTGCCTGCTCCTGTGATGCCCTCAGGCCAGCCCTTCCATTCTCAGGTTCCTTCCTGGCAATGGAGATCCTCTCAGCTCCATCTTTGCAGTCTACAGCTTTCTTGGCGCTTTCTTTCTGGCCAAGCTCACAACATTTTAAATCCTCCTGGGGCTCCTTGCTCTTTATTCTGAACATAAATCTTGTTATGATCCAGTCAGTGCTGTGAATGAGGTAGGGCAATAATTATCCTGTAAATATCATGCCAGGAATTTTGGAAGGTATTTAATGATATAATTTCATTGTATTTCTGTTTTTAATGCCTAATGGATTATTAAAAGCAATTGTCTTTAGATAATTTTATAGAAAAGACTAAACATGCTGAGATTATAATCTCAGAAAGCATGGTTAGACTTTCTGAAGTATAGCATACTTTCCCCAGAAATTATTTTCTATTACATCATTATTTTAAGCACACTGTACTGTGTGATTTAAATGACCCTGTAACCACTATTTCACTCTGGCTCTAAAAGACTCATTTTTCATTAGTGCCTCCAATTATGATCTATACATTTTCAGAAAATAGAAAACTGAGGTTTTTGAAAAGGAAGTGAACCTTGAATATTTGATTCACTGTTGAGGACAAATCTGTAGTTTCACTAAATATGTCTTCCGTGGCAGAGAAGATTATATGAAGGCAGACAGCATGTTGTCACAGGTAGAGCTCTGTCACCCTGCCCTGGCCCTGGGAGACTCAGGGCTCAGAGACAGTGTCTCCTTACCCACTGGGGAGGTGGGTAGCATAAGGAGCAGCCAAGGATATCTTTGGTGGCTTTAGGATTAATTGCTTTTGTCATGTAATCAAGCAAAAGAGGGAATGAATTTATTTAAATTACTCTTTTGCAGATTCATAAGGCATCCCAACATATTTTTAGGGAAAAAAATTTTAATGTTTCTTTTGTATTTCATAGGATTACAGTTTTCAATAAATATTTTAATGATCCATTTTCTTTGTTCTCATTTTTAAAATGCCACCCCCTGCAGTTTGAAAGCAGTCGCCCCAGCAATGATGGATCTGTCCTTGGCCTAGAGATCCATTGTGCCATGAAAGAGCAATAAAATTGGTTTTATTTATGTGTTTGTTGGCCAACTGTTTGAAAACTTTCCTCAGAATAGAATTCTAGACAGTTCCATGAGTGGATTTTATGCACGTATCATTCTTCTACTATTTCAATTTGTTTTTTTTGTTTTAGAAAAAACCAAACCACTTCCACTTCTCCTTACCAGAGGTTGGGCTGTACCAGTGAATCAGTGGTGTTGGCGCTATTGTACTCAAGAGCGAGGTCTAAAGTACTGGCAGCCGTGTTGAGTGGCAGGGAAGGGTAAACAGCCTTTTTTCATGAAAAGCATGTTTCAAAGACACAGGGTGTCCTCTGTCTCTGAAGTACGCTTTCTCCTTTTCTATTATTCACTCGTGTGGTTATTTAGTGTTTACTTTATAGAAAACAGCAGAGGGAAATTCTTAGTGTTCAAGGCAGCCAGTAGTCTGCCAACACTTGTGTCTGTGGGTTACAAAAGGGTTTTGTTCTGTGTTTGTAGGTGATGTTGAAAGAGAAATATGTGGAGGGCATTTTCACAGAATAAACCATCACACACTCATTTGTTTTCATATTACATCTAACAATGGACCTAGGTTTGTTATGTCCTCTGTGAAGTTGTCTTCTTGCTCATTAGGAACTGGCAAGTTTGTTGATTTGACACGTGTCGAGATGCACATGTGGGCCTAGTTTTCTATGCCTGTGCTGGGGCTCTTCACCATGACCTTGTGCAGTCTTATAAAGGGGAGAATCAGCTTTGGGTGTATGTGAGCAGGGGTCCAAGCCCATGAGGTGAGAAAGCCATTTCAATGAGTCAAGATCCAAAGCATGTGATGCAGTGCCTGGGGAGTTCTTAGCAAGCGCCACTTGGTGTGGATGCTGTCATCGTCTTCATTGGCAACATTATTGTCAAGGATGTGCTCATTAAGCACAATGGAGAGGGGGTGGTATATCTGGCAGATTTCTGAAAAGGATGGACCCTAAGCTGAGTCCTGGAGGGCTAGCTCTCCCAAGCACCATAACATCTCAGTAAAGAAGTGGTGGAGGGGCCGGGGAGATCGCTCAGTAGAATAAGCACTTCCCTGGCAAGGGCAAGGGCCTGAGTTCAATCCCCAGTTCCATAAACAAACAAACAAACATGATCTTTTATAATTTATAAAACTTTATTAGAAAAATTTTGTGAATTATTAGTTTATGTCATTTTAGTATATCTTCAATGAACTCTAATGACCCTTCAGATTTACATACTAGTCTTGCTTAATATTTATATTCTTGGCTATTTCCTAAATTCTTTTGCCTCTTTACAAATAATGTTAAAGAACAATTTTATTTAGTGGATGATTATATGTTTTTCATTTCCATGCTAACTATCTTGTATGAGAATAGGAATCTAATAGTCTTAGACAGATTCTGATAAATGCTCAGTTCCTCTGGTGATTGTAGGTGCAATATTCAGTAGATCTGACCCTGTTCTAATGTGCATGACACAGTCCTACTGCCAACATATACTTAGAGTTCCATGACTCACAGAATAACTGATGTTTGGGTAGGAGAAGCCTACCAGTGACAAAATTGGCCTCTAAAGTATTACATTACTTGCCTCTGTAAATATGAGAACCAAACAGGGAAACCAAGTTTTTCTCACTGCTATTTGCATTGCAAACATAATTATGTATGGAAATATGTGTCATGCAGTCAGACACCTTTACTGTCATGCAGTCCTTTAATCTCCTTTAAAGGACTCTATCATTTCCTTAAGTATTCTTCAGAAAAGCTCAGTATCTTGTTTGGCTTTCTTTCCCATTTTTTAATACTACACTACTGTCGATAAGCTAGAACTAATGATTATTCACACTTGTCATATTTCATAAGTTTTATAGCTCAAGAAGAATATGGAAGAATTCATTATAACATTTCTAAGATACTAAATAATTGCTTATCTTGTTAATTCCATGAGCTTCCTGAGGCCATCCTCTGTGATTTCATGTTTAACATGCTTCGGAGTTTAATTCAATGAGTTCCATGCCTATTGGGAGCTCTTTGGAAAACTAAACACTGATTTTTTAGGGTAGACATGACAATTCTTTAATTTGGCAAATTGGCAATTCCTTCAATTGTTTAATTCTTGGTGATGGTAATAGTCATTCTGCAGGTTTGCTCCAAACATTTCTGGCTTCTACTATGAATGTGTGAACATGCCCTCCTGCACAGAATGGGGCTCGCTTGTGTGAAGAGTGCGAGGATGTAGCCCCAAGGCAGAGGGTGACGGTAGGTTGTACAATGCGGTAGAGTTTTTTCTTTGCTTTTTGGGTTATGTTATATCTGAGGGAAAGGGCCAGCTGCCATGGTAGAGGGCAAGCAAGGCAGGTCTACAAAAATGTTCACATATTAAGGACTTCAGGACTGAATCATTTTAAGTAGATAGATCCTATATACCTAGTGAAGCCTCATGATTCTAGACCCAGAGGTCTTTCTTTCCTTTCCTTT
>NW_004524580.1:4935244-4942166 GCF_000260255.1 Octodon degus
CAGCTGTGAATCCATCCGGACCTGGACTTTTCTTTGCCGGTAAGTTTTTAATTACATCTCGTATTTCATTGGCTGTTATTGGGCTATTGAGAGTGGTTATGTCTTGTCGATTCAGTTGTGATAATTTGTACCTTTCTAGAAATCTGTCCACTTCGTCTGTGGCTTCTATTCTGTGAGAATAATGATTGTCAAAGTAGCTATGGATAATCTTCTGAATCTCCACTGGGTGTGGTAATTACGCCTTTTTCATTCCTTATTGCTTATATTTGAATTTTTTCTTTCTTTTTGATGAGGTTAACTAGGGGCTTATCAATTTTATTTAATCTTTCAAAGAACCAGCTTTTTTCCCAATATTTCTTTGAACTGTTTTCTTCGTCTTAACTGAATTAATTTATGCTCTAATCTTTATGATTTCTTCCTGTCTTTGGTCTCTGGATTTGGTTTGTTCTTCCTTTTCTATTTGTTGATGGTGCAGCATTAGGGTATTTATTTGTTCCTGTTCTGTTTTCCTAATGTGTGAGTTTACAGCTATGAATTTCCCTCTGAGAACTGTTTTCATCATATCCCATAAATTATGATAAGTTGTGCTTGAATTTCATTGAATTGTAGATATTGTTGAATTTCTTGTTTAATTTCATCTGTGGCCCATTGGTTGCTGCGTAGGGTGTCATTTAATTTCCATGTATTTAGGCTTTTTTTCTGGTTTCTTTTGACATTTATTTTCAGTTTCATTGCAGTGTGGTCAGATAATATGCATGTGATAATTTCTGTTTTCTTGCATATACTTAAGCATGACATATGGACCAGTATGTGGTCGGTTTTAGAAAATGACCCATGTGGAGTTGAGAAAAATGTGTATTCAGCTGTGTTTGGGTGGAGCAGTCTGTATATTTCCATGAAGTCCATTTCTTTCAAACTCTGGTTCAGTTCTGTTATTTGTTTGCTATATCTTTTGGGGATAAGGGGGTATTAAGGTCTCCTGTTAAGATTGTGGTATTGGATATTAGATTTTTCCTGTCCAGTAAGATTTGCTTTATATAGTTGGGTGCTTCCATGTTTGGTACATATATATTTATAAGTGTTACCTCTTCCACTTGAATTTTTCCCCTAACCAGTATATAGTGGCCTTCTTTATTTCACTTGATCATTTGTGGTTTGAAGTTGAGACTGTCTGAGAATAGGATTGCTAACTCTGCTTTTTTCTGTGGTGCTAGGGTGTGTAGTATTCTTTTCAGTACTTTGACTTTCAGCCTATGAATGTCTTTATGAGTTAAATGTGTTTCTTGAATACAGTATATTGTTGGATTTTGTTTCCTAATCCACTGAGCCAGTCTATTTCTCTTAATTGGTTAACTGAGTCCATTTACATTGATGGTTATAATTGAGATGCATTAACTTACAATTGATATGTTATTTACCTGTTGTTCTTTGCTCCTTTTGTTTGCCCTATTTAGTTGGTTGCTTCTGATCTCATTCATGCACTTCTGATCATTTTGGTCCATCTCTAGAACATCTTTCAGTAGCCAGTGTAGGGCTGGCTTTGTCGTCATGAAATTCTTTAGCCATTGTTTTTTATGAAAGTATTTCACTTCCCCATCAAACTTGAAAGTATTTCACTTCCCCATCAAGCTTTGCAGGGTATAATCATCTGGGCTGGAATTTGTTTTCATAGAGGATTTTAAGTACTCTGCTCCATGCTCTTCTTGCCTGCATGGTTTGTGAAGAGAAGTTGGCCATAATTCCGATGGGTTTTCCTTTGAATGTGATCTGCTTCTTTTCTCTAGTGGCTTTCAGTATATTATTCTTGTGCTGAATTTCTGGGATCTTGACTATTATATGTCTCAGTGTGTTTTTAATTGTGTTGAGGTTGCTTGGCATTCTGTATGCTTCAGTTACCTGAATGTCAGATTGTTTCCTCATATTTGAGAAGTTTTCTGCTATTACCTCTGCTTATATTTTTTAATGTCTTTTTTATTGACTCCTTTCTGATTGATATCTTTTAGTCTCACATTGGTTATCTTTGCATCATCTTGCAAGTGATGAATTATTTTTTCCTGCATCCTAGTTGTTTTTAAGAGATCTTTTCTTACCTTTTCACTAGCTGCATCAGCATCTTCAAGATTTGAAACTCTGTCTTCACTTTCACTCAAAGGGTTTTGTAAGCTTGTGATTGAGATTTTAAATTCCTCTATATCTATTTGACTCTGCTTCATGCATTCTATTTCTTTCCTGTATTGCGCATTCAAAGAATCCATCATTTTTCTAATCTCCTCTATTTTTTTATTGATATTTCCTTTAGAAGCAGTTATTAATTCTTTTACTGCAGAGTATTTTTCAGATTGGGTTTCCTCCCTATGTTTCTGCATTTGATTCTTTACTTAAGATGCTATGAGTTCAGAGAATTCTTTTTTTATTTCAGAAAATAATTCCACTCTTAGTTCCTCTATAACTTTCTGCTGTTGCTTTTTTTACTTTCGACGCTATTAATTCACACATTTCACCTGAGCTAGTGTCTTCTGCACTTGTTCTGGGTGGGCATTGGGTTTCCTCCATATGTTTCTGCATTTGATTCTTTACTGCAGATGCTATTAATTCAGGGATTTCTTTTTTCGTTTCCAATCTGAGTTTTTCTATATCTTTCTGTGGTTGTTTTTTTATTTCAGAAGCTGTTGATTCATTGATTTCAGCTGTGCAGATCCCAGTTTGTTCTGTGTTAGTGTCCTTTGTGCTTGTTGTGGGTGGGCTTGGGGTCTGAGATTGCATTTTCCCCTTCTCGTTGTCATTTTGTGTAGCACTGTCTTCTGACTTTTGTTGTAGAGCTTTGGTGTAGTTATAACCTTAGCACGTACTTTAATTCAGGTGCAGATCTACAAAGTTTGAATTTATCAAGCTGTGCTTGGTTTGCGTCGGGCTGTTGTGCTCATCTCCTTCCTGCTGCCGCCCTTGGGAGTGAACCTGTTGTGCCCCTCTGGCAAGATGTTCTGATCCTGGACTAGCTAGGTGGTTCTGTCTCCTACTCTCTCTGCAGGGACTGCAACTGCAGGGTTTCACCCCAGGCCTGTATGCCAGACCTGAGCTGAGTCTGAAGGGAATATAGTGGAGTATGGGGGAGAGGAAGCTCTCCCATACACTCACCATGCCTGGGCTAGGGCTGGATCTGGGGGTTTGGAGAATGCAGCAGAAGTTTTCACTCACTGTGCGGGAGTGGTGGGGGGGGGACTGCGGAGTGTTGCGGGAGGGTCCCAAGTGGGCGGAAGTGTGTCTCACCCACGCTGTGCCTAGGCTTGGACCAGACTGGTCCCACTGGCATAGGGTAGCCACCACATTATTATTTTTGTCTCAAAGAATATGCCAATGCCAAGATTTCCCTTGAGTTTCCTGTTAAAATAGAATTTGGGAGTTAATTCTGATAAGAGCCACAAAGACAAACATTCTAACCTTAAATTCTTGATACTATCTCCTGAGAGAGAATTATACATAAAAGCATCTGTTTAAAATAAAACACGGGGGCTGATCTGAAGACTCCATATTCTTAAAGAAAATAAGATTACAAAGAACTAGATTCATTCCCTACTACACTAGTAAAATGATCAAAAGAAGAAATTCTAAAATCATGCATCTCTCAACACAAGTTTTGTAGGCATTTGTGATGCTTCAAGCACTACTCTAGAAATCAAGCATACAATAGTGTTTTAAAAGAATTTGTAACAGAATAGGAAGACAGAAAATAAAGCTAAGTAATACGGGCAAATGCCAGAGAAGTGCACTGTGTGGGTTTGGAAATGAAAGCGTGTTCCTTTAGATGGACCTGCCAGAAAACAACTGGCTGAGGAGGTGACTTTTTCGGTGGGAACAAAGGGCAGACCAAGTCTGTGATGATGTGGGGGAAAGCAGCAAATGAGAGCCACAAGAAAGCACAGAAGCCCTAGGTGGATTTGTTTGTATGAAGAGTAGTGGATGTCTTAGTTACTGTCTGGTTTCTGAGACACAACACACAAGGCCCACCGCCTGTAGAAGGAAAGGTTTCTTTTGGGCTCACGGTTTAGAGTTTTTATTCAGTCCGAGTCAGCTGGCTCCCAGGCATGGTAGCACTACAGACAGCCAAGTCTATGGTGTGGCAAAGGGGCACAGAGAGCCATTATGGCGATGAGGAACATTGTATGAATCCTTCTAGGTCATGCCCACAGTGAACCAGATCTGCCCACCAGGCTGCACCGCCCAGAATCACACCCAACTGGGCCAACAGTGGAGTGATCCAGTACTACCCAGCCCTCATCCAAGTACCTCCACAAAGTCCCACCTGTGAGACATCTTTGGTGAGACAACTAGATACAAACTAGATAGTAGATGCCTAGAGAACCAGGGCAGTGTGCAAGAAGTAAAGTTAGAGACTAGTCTAGGTGCCAGACACACGGGAGCTCTGGTAAACCCATAGGGCAGCTTTTACTCAGAGTCACCTCAGAAACCACTGGAAGATTCTGAGTCCAAAAATGATAACAGCTGATGAATATTTCTAAAGGAAAAGTAGGAACTGTATTCAGAAAGGCCTATGGTCTGGGAAGAATGGGAACAGAGGGGCTCATATCACGGTCTGAAGGATGAAGCTTGACTGGATCAAACCATGAAAGTAGAGAAGAGGTAAGCAGCTGTTGAAGATGGATGTGAAGGAGGTGCAGATGGCAGGCACAGAGGCTGGGAGAGGCACAGATAACTCTAGCGTCTATGGCTAAGCACCAGCTTATGAGACATTCATTTGGGAAAGTAGCATTTTATCTTGAAATTAAAGTTGACTTCAGAGTTAACTCTTTCCCTCCTTTCGAATATTGTAGTATATTTCAAAACATTCATCCCTTTCTCCATGTTTCCATAACTTATTCTTTTTTGTAGATTTTTCCAGCAATTTATTGTTTTTTATTTGTCCACAATTTTATAGTAAAGCAGCGCATATGGTTGCAAATGAATATAAGATTCATGGGGGGGGGAATATGGAGTATAAATAATAATGAGTTGTTAGGGGTATGGATTCTGAAGCAGTAGTCCACATTTAATTCCTGCCATCACCATTCATGATCTACAATTTTAAGGAAGTTAGTTAGCCTTCATTTTCCTATCTGTAAATTAGAAATCATAATATTGTCTACTTTAGAGGTCAGTTGTGAATATTTAATAGATCCCTACATATAAAGTGCTCCGAGCAATGCTTGGCATATTCCAAGTTCTTATTAAGTGTTGATGATTTTTATTATCTGTTAATACTGCTGCTGATAAGAATAGATATGTTGTGACTTGAATTTTGAAAAGGCAGTTACAGAAGCAAGAGGCACGAATAACCTACAAACTGAGCAAACCAAATGAACATTTGAATGTGAGTCAAGTATAAATTAATGATAAAGAATTAAGACTCAGATCATATGTGTATAGCAGTATACTTTGTTTTATTCCCATAATTTTATTGAGAAACAAATAGCAATGAGACAGTTTAAAATCAAATTGGTAAGACAGTTTCAATAATTAACACATTGCATAATGTCTTCCTAATGGTTATTTGTCATACAAGATGCAGACATGATAGCCTATTTACAATCACTATTAGAACAAATCCCTCTATTCACTGAATTAAGAGAATGTAGCTATATATCTATACTAACCAAATTGAATACACAGATACAAAATGGTCATTCATTTGTATCCCCTTTTTTTGTTTAGTTTCGTCATTTAAATATTATAGGTGTGTGAACTCAGCAAAATATTCCAAAATAGTCCAGCAGTCCATGATAGTATTGGGCCTTCCTCTTGACTGGCAATATCAGAAGTTGTTGACCTGAGTCCTGTACAGCTCAACATAACAACATGACTTTGTATTTGTAACCCGAGCAGTAGTTATCAGTAACAGTTGTACTTTTTCAATTATTCTTTGTATCATTAAACTATTTGTATGTTATATATTTACTGTTATTGTCCATTTGCAAATTACTCTATATAAATCTAAAAACTAAATGTATCTTCTGATTTTTCTAGAATTTTAAATTTCATTTTTTAAAATGTATTTTAGTACAGGGTCTACAGGGCTCACTATGCAGATCAGACTCAGTGATCTTCCTGCTCTCAGCCTCCCAAGTGCTGGGGTTACAGGCGTGCACCATCATGCCCAGTCTCAATCACCATCTCAGCATGTCCCGGGAGCAGGGCTGGCACGAGTCAAACTCTGGCTTCTGCACTCTGCCTAAGCAAGCACTTTAGCCTGCTGAGCTATCTGGCTGGCTAGAATTTTAAATTTCTTAATATTCTCAGAAGTATTCAATATGTATAACAGGTATGTTTTAATTGCTCATTCATTGGAAATTTTTATCAGAGAAATGTTTTAAGAATATCTAAAACATTATTTTTTTTAACTTAGCACGATGGCTTTATTTTTTATATGAGAAAAAAAGATAAAATAGTGATGAAACAGTTTTAAAACAGATTAGTAGGACTTTACAATAATTAATACATTGCATATTGTTATCTTCATAGTAGTTACTCAGAGGATAAGATGCAGATCTACCTCATAGCTTTTCTAAACAAAATTTTTAAAACAATTTTTTTTCTCAGTAAACTAAGAGAAAGTAGCTGTATATCTTAAGTCTCTTCCTTATACTTATATATTCCTCCCATTTTTTTCCACAACAAAACTGTAATTTATTTACACTTTTGTGAAATTAGTAACACATGACACTAGGTTGCCTAGCAACTGATAACAAACCTTAACTAGACAGGATATTCATCTCAGCAGTGAGGTAGCTTGTTTGCTTTAGGCACTTTAAGTGTTGAGTTATACCTGTAGTATTTTCTAATAATTTTATCTTCATGAGAAAATAATAAAGCAGGGGCCGGGGAGATGGCTCAGTAGAATAAGCATTTCCCTGGCAAGCGCAAGGGCCTG
>NW_004524580.1:4942266-4947794 GCF_000260255.1 Octodon degus
GGGGTTGGGCAAGCATGACATGTGGTGCCAGGGATTGAACCACAGTACCGGTGCTTGCTTAAGCTTGCCCAAGCAGGCACTTTAGTCTGCTGAGCTATCTCACTGACCCCCTCTTTCCATCCTCAGGAAGATGCAAGTGCCTCCATGTTCATTCCCATGGACAATACAAAATAATAAATGTTGATTTTCTTTTAAGTCACTTTTGTCCTAATTTGTTTCTTGCACCATAGGTAACTAATTGAATCTTTGGAATGATGGTAAGCTTTTATAGTCAGAAACTCCTAATACACAAATCAAATATTAAGTGGTTTGTATACTGTCTCTTGGAAATGGAAGAGCTATTTTCTTCATTTTTGCTTAATACTATAATTCAACATTAATGATTATATTAATTGTTATTATTGTTAGTAATTTGAGTTTAAGATAAATTAAATATGTGGAAAAGTTTATAACATTAAAGTGTTACACAATCATAGATTTGAATTCACTTTTTAAAATGCAGCAATGTGTATCAACATAGATACATAACATTTTTCATAATATTAAAAGAAAGGATGAGGAACATCCTTTAATATTATCTTTATGCCCATACGTTGTAGAATTTATTTGTAGGTTTTCTAATAATTCAGAAAAACAGACACAAAGAAAAGAAGGAGGATGTGACAAGGCAGTAAATACTCTTAGTCCTTATATGCAAATCAAATATTGAAAGCTTGCAGAGTGTAAATAAACTGATTTTTCAATAGCTTCGGTGAAGATTCTTCTGTGATCTAAGATACTTATGTTTCTTTGTTGTTCATTGTCAGGATAAACTTTGTGGTAGCAACCAAGAGCTATAGCTGTGAAATCTAATGTACATAATAGTTTCCTTGGGATGTTTTTTCTCAAAATGAGAATCTTACCTTCATAGTTATTGAAAAATGTGATTTATAAACCACTTAGTAACATATTTGAACATGTTTTGCCATATTACGTGAAAGTGATTTCTTTGATGTATCATGTATTTATTGCCAATCCTAATTCTTTGGGCTGCTTCAGAAAGTAGAGCTCTGTTCTTAACCCCCTCTGGCTCCAACACAAATTCATTAACACTTACAGAGACTGCAAATCTTCCTTAAATATTTAAAAAATAATTTATATCCTTCAACAATAGCTTTTTGATAGTGCTCATTAAGACTGTAGTCTCTTAGAACAAGAAATCCAACTATGTGTTTTCTCCTGGCCCTTTGTTCTCGCCATAGCAGTTACATTTCAATTTCCTTTTACATCTATAATGCCCTAGTACTTAAGGTAAATGAAGCATATGTATTAAAAATACACCTGTGAATCTTAGCTCTCGCCTTGCTTTTGAGTTTTGGTCACAGGTCAGCTGGGCCTGCTGAGCAGCCATTCCGTGGTGGCTGCAGATGGTGTTGCCTGTCAGACGGGTTCCCACATGATGTATGGCATTCGTTGTTTTTGAATGACTGAAGGAAATGCCTTTGTTATCACAGGGCCACAGGAGAAAGGAGATGAGTAGTAGGGTTGATAATGGTGCAAGTTGCCTTCTTTAAATCATCCCTAATGTATATTTTTCTCTCTCCCTTGAAAGAAGAGAGAGTGGATATTTTGTTTGCAGAATGATTTGAAATAGAAATAATTCTATTGTGGGGATCAAAGTATTGAAACTTATGATAAAACCAAAATCCCTTTTTGCCTTTTACCCCGTGCCCTGGGTAATTTACCCCAAGCAATTGTTTACAATTGCTTACTTTCTCTGCCTCTCTGTCTCTCTGTCTCTGTCTCTGTCTCTCTGTCTCTGTCTCTGTCTCTGTCTCTCTCTCTCTCTCTCTCTCTCTCTCTCTCTCTCTCTCACACACACACACACACACACACACGCACACACACTGATTTCATTTGGAAATTTTCAAATGTCTAAATAGCCTATTTGGAAAAAGTCATATTTAAAGGGTGTGAAATGCATAGAATTCAGACTTCTGTTTTATAAACAACAAATAGAAATCCTTCATGTAAAGAGAAAGCAGATTTTTTCCATTTTAAACCAAATAAGAAAAGTAGATACAATTTTGGAGACTGTAGATGTCTCAGTTACATAGTTATCTGTCCTCTCTTTCTGCCTCCCAAGTTGCTACACTGTAGCTAGCGCTGAAGCATTTGGTCACTCATTTATCTCCCAGAACTTCAGGTTTTCAATTTCTAGACTGGGATTTTGTGCAGGTGATAGGTCACAAGAACTGCTTATCACATATTTCATGTACAGTAGCTGTTCAGTGAGTACAGTACCTTTCATTTATTATGATGGTGCCAGCAGATGTTCAAATAAACATACAGACACCCAGTGGGGTCCATTCATGTAAAAACTTACTTGGGGCTCCTCCCAGTCTTTCAATGAACACTTCTAATTTTTAGCATCCATTTCTGGCCTGTTAGGGAGAAAAGAAACAAAGCAGCTCACTATTAAGAGTATGGAAAGAAAATGCTTTGGCATTGATGTGTAATGATTGAATGAAGTGTAGAAAATTTACCAAATTATACAAACCAACAGTGTGTAAGTCTTTGTGATTAAGGAAGAGTTGAGAAACAGAGGTGACATGAAAAATGTTGAAATAGTATGAAAATGTTGTGCAAGTGCTAGAAGATTTAGGGGAACAGAGGAGGGACAGACAAGGAGTTCATATTGTTAACGTAAATTGTTCTTGATAAAGGACTGGCCAGTTTTTGACATGTTTGTGTCTCAGTTACTCTTCTCTCATTGCTAAGACAAACACCCAACTCTCAAAATTAAGGAAGGAAAGGCTTATTTAGCTCACAGCTGCTGGAGGTTTCAGTCCATACTCAGCTGGCTCCAAGGCCCAGTGGCACATGGCAGAGAGGAGAGAGCAAAAAGAGTAGCAGCAGCACAGGCAGCCTGCTAGCCTCTCTCCTCTCCTTACATTATAATGCAGGTTACCTGCCCCATGGCCGTGCAGCACCGACAGCCACAATAATCAATCCCAAACTCCAGAAGCTGCCCCATGACTGCGTGAGGCTTTGGGGACACTCCTAGACACAAAGGATAACATTTTGTATTCTCTGTGAAACGGCCTTTTGGTCATATGTATCAGAAATGATAAACAAGCAACTGTGTTATTATTCATCTGTATCAAATTTTTTCTCTTATAGTCTCTGAATCAATCGCTATCAGTCCTAAGAGATGGTTAATGGTGGTTAGTGTAAGAAGACCACCTATGGTTTCTGAGCCCCATTTGGTACTAGAGTTATGGACATTGATACACATACAAACGAAGTCCTCCTATCCAGCAAAGACCCCAACAATTCACCACATGTGAGAAATCAGTTGGTGTGACCTCTGAGTAAAGTCTTGGCAGTTGCCTTCGTCAAAACTTTTAAGAAGAAGCCAGATACTAACCCTAGAGATGGGGAACTCACACTCCAAGCCACAGAGATTCACTACGTGCCTTGCTTCATCTTTAGAGTTGCCAGAAAAAGACGGCTTCTCCCAGGACGGTCATATAATTCATATTCTGCAATCCGGTGTATTATCCTTTTGTTGTAAGCTTGGTGCAGTATTTACATCTGTGGGGTGTAGTATTAGGCATCTGCGATGGGGAGCGAAATGAGCAGTGCTCAAAGGTGAGATCTACAAACTTCTGACTGTACCATGCTGCTGCTTAGCTTTCTAACACAGAACCTGTACCATTCATTGTTATTATATATTATGCAGATGAGGAAACTGGGTATAAGAAGCAAGTGGCCCATAGTATCTGCTTTAAAGACTTCAGTATTTTTCCACCTCACTTTATTGATCTAGGTCCATTATACACTGCATCATATTTCACCATATAAATTTTTAATTAGAAGTTGGACTATGAAAGCACCAAGAAAATGTGATGCATAAGCTCATTGTGTTTGGTCCAAAATGTTTAGAAAAGCAACAGCGTTCTAGTATTTTCACTCCTGACTTTGGCACAGGGTATTATATTAGCCACATTAATTCTATTCCATTTATAATTTACTTTGATAGGGAGGATTGATAAGGTATAAGGTCTGATAGCAGATATCAATATATAAAACGAACATAGTTAAAATTTATCTTCCACTGTATGTGTTGCCTGAAGCCGCACTGAGACAGGAGAAAGACAGCAATGTATTGCCATGTTGGTGGGGACAAGAAGTAGCTATCTTCATGTGCCTAGGGAAGGCAGGACACACACTATGGTTTGCACTCACCAGCATTTGCAGTGTGCTTTTCTGGAAGTGTTGCCCTGAAACTGACCAAAGGGTGGCTTGGCAAACATCAGGGCAGGGACAGGAGACCCTTGTTACCTGCCTGCTGGGGAAGCCCTGCAGGAGGGGTGTAGAGGCTGGTCACATCTGGGGTGCACTGATATGTTCTTTTCAAATTAAAACATACATTCCTCTGTTACTGAAAACACTTCAATTTTTCAACTAAAATTATGTAAGGCCAGAATAAAATAATGAAAATAGGCATAAAAGTAAGAAAACCTCCCCCCCCCCACTGCCTATTAGTTCCCAGAGAACTGTGGCAGCATCTTGACTGGTGATGTGAGTCAGGGAGGTTAATACGGTGATGAATGTACAGCACATTAGCAGGAGACTGAGTAAAGTCAGTCTAAGAGTAGAACGTTACAAAACAACAAGAATGAATCTCTAGGGCTTATAGTCTATCACAGGTTCAGGAAGGGGTGTGATAATGTTTGAAAACTTCCAGTTTTCTCAGCATTTGAGGGAATTGTTCTGGTATTGAAGCAGTGAGATCAGGAAAGAAAGGCAATCTTCACTGAGATAGCTCCTGTGCATGCAAAGTATGAGCACATTCTTTCCATAAATGATGTAATGGAGTCCCTAAGAATTTGGGGAATATTATCTTACATGTAGCATAATTAGATTACTCCTGGTTACTGTCATTAGAGTCTAACATGGTATCTGGGAGAGAGGTATCTTTACACGTTATTATTTTTTTCCATAATTTTACTGAGAAATAAATAGCAATGAGACAGTTTCATATCAGATTGGTAAGACAGTTCCAATAATTAACACATTGCATACTGTCTTCCTAGTGGTTGTTTGCTGTACAAGATGTAGACATGATATCCTATTTACAATCACTATTAGAACAAATCCCTCTATTCCTTGAATTAAGAGAATGTAGCTATATATCTATCCCAACAATTTTGAATACAGATACAAAATGGACATTCATCTATATCCCCATTTTTTTGTTTACTTCCATCATTTAAATATTATAGGAGTGTGAACTCAGCAAAATATTCCAAAATAGTACAGTAGTCCATAATAGTATTGGGTTTCCATATGACTGGCAATGTCAGAAGTTGTTCACCTGAGTCCCCTACAGCTCAACGTAACACGATGGCTTTATTTCTTGTACTTCATTTTTATAGTTTTCTGTTGCATGGTTAAGACCAAGATAAAGCAAGATGTATGTAACAAGAATTGTAGTTTTTGCATCTGATAAAATCATTCAAACCCCCTCAGGATTTATCCTG
>NW_004524580.1:4958364-4997254 GCF_000260255.1 Octodon degus
AAAAGAATAAAGCTATAAAAATGAAGGCTAGTTTTATTTTCAGGAGCATAAATACTGTCTTTCTTTGGAGTGTAGTAACAGGATTCCAACTGAGTTGAATATAACTATTCAGTAAACATTTGTAGCTTGATTAACGTCTTTTTATAAGTTTTCTGTGCTAAATGAAGTGAAAAAGAAACTGAGAATTCTCTGTGAGTCACATAGAGCAGCAACTAATGTGGCTTTTGAAATGTAACTGTGATAAGTGGCCTTTAGTTTGACATTTCGAAGCTGACCTGGCAACATCAGGATCATTTGAAAATGTTTATCAAGTACCCATTATTTAATGTGCATTGTGACTGGAGCTTAGAAATTGTACTCATACAACTATGGCAAATATAATTCCTCTGTTCACATATTCTTTTGCATGGACTGTTGCAAAATGAGGCGCCTTTTTAACTTAAATATTTCCAGAGAATAATTTAAAATACTAAATATTTTCTGCAGTGTGTTAACAACCTAGACAATGTTTTATGTAGCAATATCCCACATGGCTGCTATAATATACTATATTTCTTGAACATACATATTAAGTTTTATATTTTAATATCATTAAAATCTTTCCCCTCCACTTACAATGATGTTGTGTTTTCTGACACCCTTTTTGAAATATTAAGCTTGGTTGGCATATTGAGGACAGGAATAAAGCAGGCTTGGTAGGAGATAGAAAGTGTTAACACTTACAATACTATTACACAGACCCATAACCTCAACATTTTCATTATGGCATTACCCAGGTCTTGTTAAGGAAGTATAGGCTGTAGCAAGCTCATAGCAGTAACTGTTGGAAAAGCATTTTTTGAAGGAGATCCCATAGATTTAGCACAAGAAGTCATGAGAGCAACATGGGGAAAAATTAATCAAGAAGTAGACCATGCAATCCAAGATGCAATGTGTGAGAGCAAAAGTTAGGGAAATTGCAGCTGAGTTTTCTTGTAGAAACTGTAGGTAATAAGAGTGTCAACAGCAGGCCACATATTTTCAGGTTGTGTTTCCTACCTTCTGCTGGTTGAGTTCAGGGACAAACTGCCTGCAGATGAACAAATGTTCCCTTTTGACAGCTTGGATCACAATGGTCAGCAAAAAGTTTCAATGTCCTTCAATGATCTCCTTGAAAACTGTTTTATTTTCTTGGAATAAGTTTGATCAGTTTATTTCTTGTGCACCCAGTAGGATGCTCTTTTGGGTATATCTTTACAGAGTACAATAGAATCAGTGTTATGATCTGTGTCTAGTTGGCCCCCTAAAGTCTCATGCAGTCATGGGGTGGCTTTTGGAATTTATGATTGATCTTTGATCCAGTACTGGAATTATGGGTGTGAGTGACTGTGGCAGATATTCTGCATAACAGTAGCTGCCTGCGCCGCTGCCTCTCCCTTTGTTCTCTTCTGCTCTTTGCTGCCACCATGCACTGCTGCCCTCTGCCATGTGCCACCCTGCCTTGGAGCCAGCTGAGTGTGGATGTCCATTTAGCTTTAATGCATCAAGTTTATTCTTCTTTATGGATCAATAGTACTCCATTGGATAAAACATATTTTTTTCCAACATTCATTTATTAATAGGCATTCAGGGTGTCTCCTAGACTTACCTATTACAATCTGTGTTACTGTAAACACATGTGTGCACCTATCACTGAGGTATGATGCTTTTAATTAATTATTTTGGGAAGACACCCAGAAAGACAATAAGTGGGTCAATTGGGATCTCTAGTTCTACTTTTGTGAAGAATCTCCACACTGATTTCCATCGTGGCTGCACCTGTCCACACTCCTGTCAACAGTAGAGAAGGCTTTCTTCTTTATAATAGCTCCACAGGCATTTGTTGTTGATTTACTTCTTAATAGCATTCTTCCCATAGTACGATGAAATCTCAACATTGCTTCAATTTGCATCTCATTAATGACCAGTGATGTTGAACCTTTCTTCTTATATGTATTTGACATTCATACTTCTTCTGAGAAGTGACTGTTCATTTCAGATTCCCATTTTTGGATTGGGTCTTTAAATTTATGGTATGTGATGTTTTTCAATTTTTTATGTTATGGATATTAGTTCTTTGTCTGAAGAACAACTGGCTAAGATTTTTCATCACTTTGTGAGTTTTCTTTTCACCCTATTGGTGATTAGTTTTGCTGTGCAAAATATTTTTAATGCAGTGAGATCCCAGTTGTTGATTCTTTGCAGTGCTTCCCATGTGATTTTGTTCATGAAGTCTTTGTCTATACCTGTATCTTCCTACACGAAATATTTTAAAAAGCTAAGGAAGATCAAGCAAGATGCTTTCTTCAGGGCAGTATTTTTGTATTGTCTTAGCTGCTTAAACTTAGGATTTAAGCTCCAATAAGATGATATCTTTGCTAAGATGAGAGGAAGAAAATAATCTTAGGGCTTTATTTCAATAAAATGTGCAGATTCACACCTGAGGATTGAATCATCTATTTTTAGGCCTCTTTCACCCTCTGCATGCGGCATGAACAACTTGGTGGTCATTAAACAGACTGTGCATTAAAAACTATAGTGAGGAGAAGCAGAGATATCATACATTTGGTGATAATTAGGAATGTTCATTTCCCCATGAAGTACTAGGGCATACCACACTGTTTCCATAGCAACTTCTATTCCATTCAATTAACTACCTAATGTGGATAGAAGAATAAGTTTCTGTATTCAAAGAAAGGAGCCCCCGAACAGTGGGAGTGATTTAAGAGTGTAGTTGCCAATGTAGTTATGTCAGCTTTCCTTTAATTATTTTCTGATTAACTTTACATTTTTAATGTTTTTAGGCTCTAGCCATAATCAGGAAAAAAAAAACCATAAGGAGTGAATAAATTTTAATGAATTTCAAAGTGGCCTACTGAACCAGATTCTCCCAGTCCCTCAGCTACTCCCTGGTTGTAAATTATGCAGATGTACAAGCTGCCTTAACTCTTTCAGGGCACCAGGGCTCCATTTGGCATGCAGCTACTCTAGGGAACACATCCATCACATGGGGGTGGGAGAAAGAAAGGAAGCAAAACCATTTTAAATAGATTAAATCAGTGTTGTTTTAATTTGCAAAATGTCCCAAGAAAGAAGAATTGGCATTATGTTAATTTTTCTGAAAAAAATCAAAAAGCTTAGCTATCCCTAGCAGAATCACAGAAGCTCTGGCATACAGCAGACTGTTGAAGAGACAGCTGTGCTTTAGGAGGCAGAGATACAAGTTCAAATTCTGAAGCTACGAGGCACTGTACCTGGAAACTCCCACTTTGCCCTACCTAAGGATGACGATGATGACATGAGGTTATTGCGCATGCTCTGTCTTGACATGAACTGTGTCACATGCACAGCAAGTAGAGGAAATAAACTAGATCATTTTTCCTCTTTTTGTTCCAAATTCTTTTTTTTTTTTTTTTTTTTTTTTTTTTTTTGTGGAACCGGGGATTGAACTCAGGCCGTTGCGCTTGCCAGGCAAATGCTTATTCTGCTGAGCTATCTCCCCAGCCCCTATGTTCCGAACTCTTAAGTTGATGACATTTTATCTTTTTGATCTTAAAAAATAATTTCAGCTGTTCAGTATAATAGATGAGAAATGCTGAAAATAGAGAGGTACCTAACGTCCCATGACTGGTTAATAGTATAGTGTGGACTCTCGGTTGTCCTAAAACAATAAACTCTTCTCTTTTCTTGGTTGGTCCTGATAACCTGATATGATATCATAGGCATGCAGCAGCCATAAGGCCTTCTCCCATTCCAGTCCTTAGCTGGGTAAGTGGTGGAATGGAGAGGGACAACAGTGGTTGGCAAGCAGGCTGGTCTGGTCTACTTGATTCCAGAGTTGGTGGTGGAATTTAGATGAAGCAGGAAGTTAAGAGAATTGTTTTATATTTCCTTCCACTTTAAAACAACTTGTTAGTTTAATCATGCTTTCTTCTTATCATCAAAGAAGGTTATGTGAAAAAAAAAAAAAAAGAAGGTTATGTGTTTTCCCTACTGGGTTGTAAGAAGAATTTAAGTGTAATTTTTTTTCTTAAAAAGTTAGAAATAGGCCAGAGAGATAGCTCAGGAGAATAAGCACTTGCCTGGCAAGCGCAGGGTCCTGAGTTCAATCCCAGGTACCACACACACACACACACACACACACACACACACACAAATAGAAATAGTATATATTATTAATATATTGATGTGTTGCTGTCACTGTATTATCTTCATTGCATATATCAAGGAAAAAATTATGAAGTATAACCCTTAAAACTGTCTTTTCTCTTAAAGTAATAAACAGCATTTTTAACACAATATATTAAGATTAGGAAAAAAAGAAAAAGAAAAAAAAGACTTGGGATTTATTTCACTCTACGCTAAACTATAGTATAAAAATGCATACAAGTATAGAAATATATATGTAATACTGGACTTAAAGTTCAACATATCAATACTTGATGAAAATACCTGTTCCATGTTATGCCTAAGATGTTTAATATTCAGACAGATAGTGAGGTTAAGCTTAACAGCCTAGGTTGTACGGTAATAACAATAAACTTCTCTTCTGAAGGGTTAACAACCTAAGTTTGCAGACCAAAAATTAGAGAAAAAGGAGGGCCGCAAGGAAAGCCAACATTTTGGCCCTAGCCTTCCAAGGTCAATTAAGACTCAGGACATATGAGAACTTGTACTGTAACATCACGTAACTCGGTAGTGTCCCAAATTTTCTGATCAAGGAGATTATGGGGCCAAAGAGGAAAGTGATCGATGATGTAGAGTGTGCCTAAGGAGATTCACATGGAGAGAAAACATTCTCTCAGGCTTTCACAGAGAGCACATTGGCCAAGCAATGGCAGTAACTCATCCACATGGCTGACATTGACAAAAGTTCTACAATATGAGGTGCAGGATCTAGGGATAAATCCTAAGCGGGTTTGACTGACCTTATCAGACCCAAAAGCTACAACTCTTGTTGCATAGGTCTTGCTTTATCTTGGTCTTAACCATCCAGCAGAAAAGTATAAAAATGAAATATAAGAAGTAAAGCTATACTGTTGTGTTGAGCTGTAGAGGGCTCAGGTCAACAATTTCTGACATTGCCAGTGAAGCAGAAGACTCAATACTATTATGGACTACTGGACTATTTTAGAATATTTTGCTGAGTTCACACACCTATAATATTCAAATAACAGAACTAAACAAAAATATGGGATACAGATGAAAGTCCATTTTGTATCTGTGATTTCAAAATGGTTAGAATAGATATATAGTTACATTCTCTTAATGAAGAGAGAGATTTGTTCTAATAGTGTTTGTAAATAGGATATCATGTCTGCATCTTGTACAGCAATTAACCACTAGGAAGAATGTATGCAATGTGTTAATTATTGAAGCTTTCCTACCAGTTTGGTTTGAAACTGTCTCATTGCTATTTGTTTCTCAATAAAATTATGGGAAAATTTAAAAAAGAAATATATACATGTATATATAAATTTTTTAAAGTATGCATAAATGTTTTGGATAATTATATATTAAATATTAGGAAATACTCACATAACCTCTACTTTTCTTCTTCCTCCTGCTCCTCCTCCTTCTTCTTTTTTTGCTACAGCACCTCACTATGTAGCTCAGACTTACAGTGATCCTCTTGCTTTTAGACTCTCCAGTGTTGGGATTGCAGGCATGCACCACCATGCCTGGTCTCCGTGGCCAACTCAGTTCACCAGGGTGTGGGGCCGGCATGGCAGGGATCAAATCCGAATCCTATGCATACCTAAGTGGGTGTTTAGTCTGCTGAGCTATCTTACTGGCCCTCACACATAACATATAACTTAAATTTTTTACTAAAATTTACCAGAAATTGCACCCAAAAACCTTCCGGTTGTTTTCTGAATTTTTTTGAGATAGGGTCTTGTTGTGCAGTTCATGCTGTCCTTGAACTCACCAAATAGCCCAGCCCGGCCCTCAACTCACAGCCATCCTTCTGTCTTAGCATCCTGAGTACTAAGATTATAGGATTGTTCAACCATGCCTGGCTTGATTTTTTAAATATTAAATAACCCCCTTAAAAATTTAAAAAACTAAACTAGCATAAATCCCTAATTATTGTTTATGTTAGTATTATAGTTATAGATAATTGTATTAAATTAGTGAATAATTGTTAAAAGTGAATAATTACCTTTTTTCTTTTCTTTTCTTTTTTGTTTTCTGGCATAAGCAGAAATTGGATTGAACTCAGGCCCTTGTGCTTGCCAGGGAAGCGCTTATTCTACTGAGCCATCTCCCCGGCCCCTGAATAATAACTTTTAATATGTCCCATCTTCTATGAATAGCTGAATAAAAACCACTTTACATGAACGTGAGATCATGCAATATTTTTGTCTGCATGTGACTCTTGGTGATTGCCATAGTAGTCTCTAGGCCCATCCTCTTAGACTTTTGATGCTTTTATTAAAAAAAAAAACAAGAAACAGAGCTGGGGAGATAGTTTAGTAGAATAAGCACTTGTCTGGCGAGAGTGGATTCCTGAGTTCAATCTCTGGTACCATTAAATAAATAAATAAATAAATAAATAAATAAATAAATAAATAAATAAAAAAGGAAGAAATAAAGGCCAAAGACAGCTCAGCTGTATAGTGCCAGCATGGCAAGTGCCAAGTCTTGAGTCCAATACTCAGTACTCCTCCACAAATAACATAAAATGATAGACATACTACTTTACTCCACAATGATAAAAACTTTACTGCATTTATATAATAACACACAAATCACAAATATGCAGTATGCAACTGATTTTTTAAAGACACAGTTCAATTTTACACCACTATTTCGATGAAGCAGTTTGCAAAAGTACTGTTTGCCACTTCACTTCTTTGGGGTAAGGATAATAAAATAGATTAACTCTATTTGAAAAATACATTATGGGATGCTAATTGAATTTGTGTCAAAGAATTTACAGATTAAGTATTCTTCATCCAAAATTCTTTCGATTAAAAGTGTTTCTAGTTTTGGATTTTCAGACTTGGGGCTACTTTCAAACACATAATGAATATCTTGACACACAGGGTCCAACTATAAAAATGAAATCACTTAAGTTTCATATAAACCTTCCATAGCCTTTTTTTCTTTAAATGAACCTGCATTTTGATGGTCATCTATCATGTGAACTTAGGTGAATTCAAGTGAATCAGCTTGGGGAATTTTCTAATTTAAAGGTCGTCAGCTTTTTGAGTTAGAGATTCTCCAGTTGTTTTTACTTTGGGAGATGTAACATTTTTATAATGTGAAGTTCTTCTATCCCAGAAGATAGCGTGGGTTTCTAATTGTTTGTGTATTGTTTTATATCCCTCAAAAATACTTTGGTGTGTTCTTCACATAATCTTGCCTCTTGTCAAAATTACGTCTAAGAATTTAAGGTACTTGTCTCTACTGTAAATAAAATATTTCCTTATGTTCCTCTTTCTCAGTTCTTTTTGTGTGTTTTAGCTTAAGGTCAGCTACTTCAGCAAATCTCTGATTTATTCAAGTTGTCTAACAGGAGTTATTTAGATTTTTGAGAAGAACGAAGTGAAATATATTGCTAAGGGCTGTAAGCAGAGCCTGGCACAGAGCAAGCACGTGGTCCGTATGGCTTTTTCTAAGATGTCGAGATTCCACTTTCTGATTATAAGGTCCTTATCTAGGAAACATTCTCTCTAGTGTTAATTGTGTGCTTCTATACTTTGATCATTTGATCAATTCACCTTAATTTTAAATAGTTTCTATTGAGCACCTGCAATTATATGTTAGTTGCTTTTATGTAAAAGATGTGTTTTGATAATTTTGTGAGGCAGCCAGGGCAATCATTTCTATTGTAAATACTCTCATATCATAAGCCTTACTGTAACTACACTAATCTGAAAATTAACCTTCATTTGGGACCACAGCTGGTATAAGCAAGATGGTTGTGAAAAAAGCTGAAAAGGGGGTGACCTTTTCCTCTGAACATCTTTACATTTAATTAATGGCAAGTGTTGCATTTTCACACCCAAATTTATTTATGTTTAACATGTAATCCTGAAATTTATGGTATGACATTCTACAGTAAGAGCCACTTTGTTTCCATTTTGGAATTGCCTTTAACTATTTTCTGTATGTTAATGATGGAAATGATATATTCTGTCCTGTGTACTCTAAAATTGGAAAAAATAGGAATAAACAATTAAATATTTTTACACAGAAATTTAGAACTCTAGCCATAATATACAGCATTGTAGAAGGACAGTCCTATGATCTTTTTTTTTCTTGTCTCTTTTTTTCATTTATAACCCTTTTTTAAAAACAAACATTTACTTGAGAGACAGTCTGGTAGTAATTGGTATGACATGACAAGCAGTACCTATTTAGAAGACCAGAATGACAAGCATTCCAAGCATGACCCTACCATTACACATTGTTATCTTCAGTGCAGTTGCTTAGTTCACAGGTATCCGCACATATAGTTAGTCAGGGTGAGAATCCTACCAATTAACTGCTAGTTTTAAAGACCTGCTGGAGATTCTCAGGGCCATAATGAGAAGAACAATTTGTACTAATAATGTTTGGACAGGATATCATGTCTGCATCTTGTACTATGAATAACTACTATGAAGACAATAATACGCAATGTATTAATTATTGTAACTGTCCTACTGACCTGTTTTGAAACTGTCTCATTGCTATTTGTTTCTCAATAAAATTAATAATAAAAAAGATTGAAATTTAAATAAAATGACTCTCTCACAATTTGGTACTAGAAAATGTACTAATAAATACATCTTGGTTACAAAAAATAGAAAAATCAAATTTGAGCAGCTATTTCATCCATACTTAAACCATTTGGGCAGTAATCTAAAATACATGTTGTCTTTATGTTACAAAATTACTAATACGAAAGTTGAAAACAGTGAAAAGATAAGTCAGACCTGAAGACTTAAAACAATTACTTTTCATATCTGGGGTCTTATTATAATCACATTATTTTAAGGAAAAGTTTGCCTTTGTAAAAAGGAAATGCTTATGTAAGATGAAAAAATGTAATTGGGGAATATATTTAGGTAACATTTTGTCCTGAAATGCTTGTGGGTGATCAGGTCAAGGTGAGCCCTGCCTTTGGGTTCTTAGCAATAGTTTATTGGATTAGAAAATGCAGACAAAGACGTTAGGTGCTGTGTGTTTCTAATAGTCATTTTACTCATGAGCTGCTGATCAGTTAAGATGGATTCGTTTCTGTGCCTTACTGAAATGGTATCTTAAGAGCTGGGGAATGAGCATTTTATAAAAATTATTAACAACAGCTAATTCATTTCATGGTCTCAGAAAAAACACTGTAAGTTAGGAACAGTTATTTTTATTTTTAAAGCTCTGAAAAGTAGACAAACTCCCCAAAGTCACACAATGGATGCAAAGCTGTTACAGCAGCTGAGTTGTACTTGTGGTACAAAGTCAGCCTCATATCATGTATATTCTACTACATTGTTACAGAAATACAGCATAATTCATTTTCCTTTAAAAACACATTTAAGTGCTTTATAGTCATATGGGGATTATATAATGTCTTTAACAGGTAACATGAAAGAACTCCATTACTTACATTATGAAAAATACTTATCATAGAATATACAATACATAAACCCCTCATTCCTTAGCTATAAAAAATTATGACATTCTACTTGCATTTAGAAATTAAGTATGTATTCACTATGCGCATTGGGAAAAATATCCCATGACCAGGAATATCATAAAGATTCTGAAATTAGTTATTGCTACTTAGGGCTAGACTGGAAGTAGTTTCCAGTATTGACCAAAAACTAGATTTTCAAAGGTGGATGTGTTTCAGTGTTATTTAGGTATGTAATGGGTGCTAACATGATTTTCCAAATGCTTTACATATACTATTTTCATTTTTTATACTCATCCAATTAGAAAGTATTACTAACTCTAATTGACAAAACAGGAAAGAAGGTCTAAAATTTGCTTATGTTTATATAGCCAGTGTCCTACTAAACTGATGCATTCCAGCTATCATTTCAAAGAATGTTGTGCTGTGACATGAGGAAGTCATCCTTTTAAATAGTATTTTCACAATTGATGACCATGGTACAAAATTTCTGAATTAATTGACTTTTTTTATCTATTTGTTATTAATTGACATTTTAATCAACAAGTTAAAAATCCTCAATAGACATTATTTTATGCAACCCAAAGTATATTTTGATGCCATTTGTTATCTTAGCTTTAGGCCAGAGCATAGAACATAATTTTTCCTGTCTCTAGAGCTTTCTATAGCAATCAATCATTAATTGAAAAAACAGAGTGTAGCTAAGTCTTTTGAGAGAAATTAATCTATTGTATGAAATGAATATATTAATTTTAAACAATAGAATCTTTGGAAAATTTTATGAGTTTTTCAGAATTTGAAATGCTCTGTCCTAGGAGTAAGGGAAAATTATTTCCTTTGGTTTTGTTTGCTACAAAAGATTAACCCTCAACATTTCCCTGTATATGCACAGGGTAAGTTTGTGCTCTGTCTCACTGTCACTGTTATGAAAGATCCCAAATGCAGGCATTGTGCTTATTGTCAGCTTATTGCCTCCCCTCACATTTTCTGTTCTTCATGCTTCCTTTTTGTTGTCTCCTAATCCTGTGTTGGCACCTGCTTTCTACCTAGAATTCATGGTGTTCTGTAGGTAACAAATTTGCATAGTCTTTCAAAAGAACTTAAAGAACACATTATGAGCAAAACCCTCTCATGAGCTCTTCCCTAATACTCTGAAAATCCTGATGGAAAATACTGTTATTTTAAAGGGCTCCTGAGTTGAGCATCCTTTGTCCCAAATGCTTGGAACAAGAAATAGCTAAGATTTCTCAGCTTTTCAGGTTTTAGGATATGTGTGTTGACTTTCTCTACCGGAAGTTTCAGGTTGACTCTCTCTAACCTGAGGTTTCTCTAGTGCCTATATGTTAGTTAAAAACTTTCAGGTTTCCTTCAGAAGATGGAACTACTAATTAATACTGTACTTTGACATTAAATGTAGTATATGTCTTGAATTACTACACCGTATCCCATAAATATGGAACGTTGTTTTATACTGATAAAATGTCTTAATTAAACAAAAATTTTTGGACTTTAAGATATTTTTAGATTGCAGATTGAGAATGCTATACCTGTATTACTTTTCAAGTTGGTGGCATTTTTAATATACTAGTAATTCTGCATCATAATTGAATAGATTACAGTTCCCCAAGTGACAATAAAATTTCTATATTTATAGTTTCATCACTATGCTGACCTGGCATGGTTTGTATAGGACAGAGCGTATATATCATATAAACTGTATTGAGTTTTTTAATCTTGTATCATTATATAATAGACCTGTTTATTAACTTGAACCTATTGCCTAACTTGTTTAGAGATAATATTTAAAAATATCTTAAGAAGGTATATGTTTGTAACCATACCATGGACTTCGTCTCTACTCTGCTCTATATAGATTGCTCATTTAAAGGATAGAAGAGTAAATATATATATATATATATATATATATATATATATATATATATATATATTAATCCAAAGCATTGTAGGTACTGAAAATTACTGGGGACAGGCACATAATGCATTGACTTAGGAACACTGAGTTAGATGCAGGCGCAGTACATCTAAGACAGGCCAGGGTAGTTGTACTCTATCCATTTATATTTGTATTTCTGACAGTGTCTCCATTACTTTTCTCTTGTTGCTGAGACAAAATACCTGACACACAAAAAGAAGGAAGGAAAAATTTATTTAGCTCATAGTTGGCGGAGGTTTCTCTCCATACTCAGCTGGCTCCAAGGCAGGGTGACACATGGCACAGAGCAGCTATTCATGGTGGTAGCAAAGAGCAATAGCAAAAGGAGTGACGGCAGCTCAGGCAGTGAGCCGGCCTCTCTCCTCTCCTCACACTGTCATGCAGGGCATCTGCCCATAATCCCAGTATTGGATCAAGAATCAGTCACAAACTCCAGAAGCCACCTCATGACTGCAGGAGGCTTTGCGGGGGACAACTAGACACAAACCATAGCAGACATTTCAAGGACAAGATTTTATTTAGATATATACGTAACAATTATTACATGAAACTCCATCATTCATTTACTTAGTCAACCATTTAGTCAGGTGCTGGGTACTTGCCTAGGTAGAAGCGATTCATAAATGAATAAATTAGACCCTCTGGTCTTATGTAATTTATAATCTATAGAGGAACACTGAAGTAGAAACTTCATCTATTTATCATAACTCCTTTTTATCTATAACATTCATTATGATCTGACACATAAATGTAGTGCTTTTTTGGTTATTGGAAGTATTTTCCAACCCTAGTATAAATTCCATGAGAGCAGAGATTCATCTATTTTGTCCATTGCTGCAAATCAAGTGGTAGGACAGTATTCAATTTATGATATGATGCTGGTGTTGAAGAATAAAGTCAACACATTTTTTATTTTTCTATTAAGTATGAGGGTGCTGTGTTGGTTGCAGAAAGATGATTTGGGAACCAGGGAGTCAAGAGCGTGGTGTGTGAACACGGGATCACAGAGATGTGGGTATAGCAATGGCAGGGCAGACCTCAGGTAGCAGGAGAAACACAGAAGAGAACAAGGGGCCCAGTGTTCCCAGCATGGAATAGCTTCTTAAAGAAAATGAGTTCTAACTGCCCAAAGCAATCATCAACCTTAGTATCCAGTGGAGGGACTCCAGGGTCTTGGCGTTAATTCTCTCCTCACCCATATGTACCTCACAAACAGACACGATTGCATGCAGAAAATTTGGTACATGCATAGTGCACCATCTGAGGATACAGAGGGAGCAGAGGTTGAGGTCTGGCTCAAGGCCTAAAAAAAATCTTGATAAGGAAAATCATTCAACGTGGGTTTTCAGAAAAGGGACTGTCTTAGTTACTTTTCTGCTCTCTGAGACTAAATACCCAACACCCAAAGCTAAATGGCAAAATGTTTATTTAATTCACAGCTTGTAGAGGTTTCAGCTCGTAATTGGCTGGCTCCAAGCAGAGTGGCACATGGTGGCGAGGCAACAGTTCACAGTGGTGAAAAAGAGCAAAGTGTGTGTGTGTGTGGAGAGAGAGAGAGAGAGAGAGAGAGAGAGAGAGAGAGAGAGAGAGAGGCCTATTTCTGTCCCTTGTATTGTATGGTAGCTGTAGCACTCACACTCTTAATTTCAGTGCCCTTAATCCCAGAATTTCACTATGAATCACACACTCTAAATTCAGCCACCTCCAACAAAGCCCCATCTAAGACGCCATGAGTCTTTGAGGTGGGGCATCTAGAAGGAAACCATGACAGGAACACTGCTTTTAGAGAGAGTTACAAGCAGGCCCCCTGTATGGCATTAAACTGCATACTTTTAAACAATCTTTCCATTTACTATCTACCATATTAGCTCCAGCCTCAGCCACGGGAGCCCACCCATCATCCACACAGGCAGCACCTTTCCCATTATATTATGTAGCAGTTTTGATTTTTCCCTCTAACTATGTTGCATGACATTAAATTATTTCAGAGAATTAGAAGATGGTGATAGCCAAGTGTACTCTGCTACTAAAATGAATTTGGAAGGTCAAACACAGATAAGACAGAACAGAGAGAAATATTTGTAGTGCAGCACATAGCTAGAAGCAATTCCTCACTGAAGTAGTAAGAGTGGAGTAAAATAACAATTCTCTTGATTAAAAATACAAATTTATATCCTTTGACCCATTCCTCCCATTTCCACTAGCCTCTCGGTCCCTGCTGATTTCCATTCTATCCTACTGAACTTTTGTTTTTTTCTTTAAGATTCCTCATAGAAATATGACCATAAGGGCCAGGGAGATATCTCATTAGACTAATCGCCTGCTTAGGCAAGCACAGGGACCAAAGTTCAATTCCCGGCACCACATACAGTGCTGGCCCCACCCCGGGCATGCTGAGCTGGCCACTGACTCCAGGCATGTGGCGCATGCCTCTAATCCCAGTGCTGGGGAGGCTGACAACAGGAGGATCACTATGAGTCCAAGCTGCATAGTGAGACCCTGTACCAAATACATTAAAAAAAGAAAAAGACAAAAGAAATGAGATCATAGAGTACTTTCTCTCTGTGTTTGGCTTATTTTGTTTGGCATAGTTCCTCCAAGTTTCATCCATGTTGTCTCAGATGTTACTTAATCACAAACAATAGTTTGAAGATCAAATTATAGCTTGAGGACTATAGCTAATGATAATGTATTATTATTATTATACTGAAAATTAAGTGGGAGTAGATTTTTGGTAATTTTATCATACCAAGGGTATCTGTGGAAGGTGATGAAATATATTAGTATCTTGTAATAATTTAACTATATATATATGTGTGTGTGTGTGTGTGTATCACAACATTTCCTATACCTTAACAATATATAGTAATATTAACTTTAAAATATGTGAATTGAGACATCTTGAGAATGACTTTCATAAAATCCAGTAATCCTGTAGAGATTTAGCATTTTCACTCCTAATATTACTTGAACTATTTGAAGTTGTTGGTATTTGGCTGTTTTTGACTTTAAAATATCAAGGCTTTGTATGGCTTAGCACATGTGCATGGTATATGTACCCACATGTGTCAGAAATACAATTATAGTAGAAAAACATTAGAAATGAGTGAAATATTCTCAAGAAGAGGATGGACAGTTATGGCATGTTCATACAACGAAAAGAATTAAAAATCTAAACACTAACTTCCATATGGTTCAAAAATTGGTCACTATTTTATTTCTCGATGAAAGGAGATCAACAGACAGATTAGAAATGCCTTGGTCTGTACAACAAATTATAGTTCCTTTTGTTTCTGCATCAGTTAAAGTCTCAATGAACCTAAGCCACTTGTCTTTCAAAACTTTGCTGTGTTTCAATCAGTTGCAGGATTGTACCACAGTTTCCTTTGCTGAAAGTAGTCATTATTTTAATATCTCCGATTTAGGGTCTGGGGAGATAGATCAGTAGAATAAGTGCTTGCCTGGCAAGCACCGGGTCTTGAGTTCAATCCCCGGTACTGGAAAAAAAAAAAAAAAATCTCAGATTTAAGCAGCTTTTGGATGGTGAGATCCAACCATTTCACTTTCCTTACACCCTTCTAGAAAGACTTGAAAAACACAGAATCAGAATCAGAAATTGCTTATTTAGTGCTGATTTTGACCCTGTTCTATTTGATGGGAAACAGAATGGTCTGCTAACATTTCCTGAGCAGCGCTGTTATTGTGCTGTCCCCACCCTCCCTAGGGAATGATGCCGTAGAATATAGACACACTGTTCTTCATACTGACACCGCTACTATGTTGTATTTAACTACTTCAAAAATATATAAATACATAAAGCCTGCTACTCAGGAAATTGCTTGATTTAAAAGTACAACTCTACCATTTCTATAATATATAAAAGAAAAATGTGGCTCCCTGTGCTTTCATTTACAGTGTATATCTCAGCTTCCCCTGCAGCAGATGGAGAAATGCAATAAGATTGCTCTGGGCCCTCAAGACCAAGGAAGATCCTGGCAGCTGCTCAAAAATAATGACATAATAAAGAGAAAGAAAGAGATCCTGAGTTTTCCCTGATGTTGGATTCTTTATTATTGGGCAAGCAGAGATTTTGGCCTATTTGAAAAATTGTGCCTATTTAGAAAGGCATATAAAATAAAACTGAACATTTCAGGTTCGTACTATAGAAGTGAAAGACTGCTTTCAGAGCAATTTCTTTAGGGGAGTATAAAAGACAAGAAGCTGCTGGAATTTATTATCAAACAGGATTTGATCCTGAATTGTGCTATAATTCAGCTGCACTTAGAGAGTTGATCTTTATTATCTTTTCAGAAGCACACATGAACACTCACAGACACCTTTAATTTTGATTGCTTAATTGGGCTCCTGGTTGGAGACTTTGAGTCATGTATGGTGTTTTAAGTCAAAAACATCAAAGGTAACGAACATTGCAGACAAGTGGTTTAATAGCAGTATTTATGTCTTACAAATTACAGAGTCTTAGAATATATTGCTGACTGGCTATTAAATGGTAATAGTTGAATCAGGGCCAATCTGATTATTCAAATATTTCTGCTTTCTGCTTATGAGCTCAACACTGAGTATAAAATATACCTCTAACACGCTGTTGCTGAACCAGTATTGCAGAAATGCAAGAGATCTGTAACCAGAGAGGCCTCTAATTGCAGTGTCAATGTACTGTATTTGCCTTCAGTGTTTCACTTTTGCTTTGTGCATAAAGGAGAAAACCACTAGGACCCTTAAAAGTTTGTTCTGCCCATAATTTCTGTGATCCTAGTTTTTCTACTTGCTAGTGGACTTCATGCATTAGTAGTGTGTCTAGAGAAGGACAGCTTTTCTGAGTTGTGTGAAGACCCTTTGTCTGATAGTACCACATATTATTCCCTAAACTGATAATTCTTTCAGCGAGTCACTCAGCTAGCCTTTAGGAAGCTAGGAAAATATTTAGGTAGGGTAAGTCCACAATGGTATGTTGCAATCATCAATTTTCCAAAAACATAAGTTTATTCAAGGACTTCCCATCTGTGGGTGCCTTAATAAAATTCAGACTCTAGTTTGGATTAGATTTCTTTCAAGTCAGTGACATCACAGAGAGAAGATTGTGAACATTGATGGGCCAAGACTGAAGAATGAGGTATTCACACACTTGATCAACAAAGACTTATTGAGTTTATATTATATGATAAATGTTTTACTAGACATTGAGGATAGTACAGTGAAGAATACATAAATAAATCTTAAGTAGTTCATAGTCTGACAGTATTTGCCCATTTATACATTTATACCATATATTGATAAGAGATGCAGTTGGCTAAAAATATCCCTTATATAAGAAGACACCATATACTATGTTATTGTTTATTTGATCAAGTTTTAATTTTTCTTCTTAAATCAAAAGGAATAAATTAGCATATCATGTTGTTTGCATCTAATTATACAGTTGCGTTCTTGATTTATTTTGGATTCACAAAGTACTACTCGTCTTAATAGGAAAAGTAAATTAGAAATAATGAGTTTCACTTTGTATTTTAAAATGACAGTGAAATGCATGTGACTATAACTGTATGGTAACTGTTCTATAGATCTATACATAAAATTTATTTTGCTATATGAGTTTTTTCCAGTCTTCCGTGACAAACACCAAAACATTTTACGTATATTTCTACTATATTCTATATGACCAAAGATTTCAACATCTACCTTTAAAAATGAATGATTCAAAGTGGCTCTTCATTTTAAAAATAACTATGTCCACTCCCCTCCTCACTTGAAATAGCTTTGCTTTAAACTGGGAAATCCTTGATTTATTTATATTTTGTATTGCATTTGTTTGTCTGTTTGTTTGCCAGAATGTTCAAATAAAGCTCTTTGTTCAGGTGTAATGAAAGGTGTGCTTTCCCTGAAATTTTTGTCCTCTAAACTTGTGTCTTCTACATTTGGCTCATCCTAAGCCTCCAAATCTTCCTGGTTTAGTTATTTCCTAACTACCTCCTCAGTGCTGGCTTTTAAGGATACAGCAAGACAGTTAATCACTCAGGAAATTTAAATAAAAAATGTTTCTTAAGCAAATAATTATACACAGATACTGAATTTTTTTGTCTTATTACATTGAAAGGAGAAGTACAGGGTGTGATGGAGGAGATGGTCCCAGAATGTTCTCCATGAACATTAACATACAAGATGTACATTGAGAATCTTGTACAGCACCAGGAACAACCAAACAACTTGATGAAGAGTCTCTGGTGGTCACTTCAGTGCTCTGAAAAGGTTTCCTTGATGCTGACTTTCAAAGGGATACAGATGGAAACCTTAATAGTGGATATGTTGAATTAAATTAATGCATGATTTGAAGAAAAGAGATTTAAGTGCAAAATTCTAGTGAAGAACAGATGGATGCCCTATGAAGCATAATATTTCTATATTTCCTTCCCTTAATGTGATTGTTTAGTTCAATTGAGAATTACATGTATGGTAATGCATTTTTGTAAAGAGATGTTTTGTTTTAAGGGATTTATGAACTTAAATATTGTTGGAGTTGGTATGTAGTGTTTATTATAGATTAATAAAGACCAACAATTAGGTCAACATTGAAATTAAGAATAAAATAAAGATAATGATAGGAAAGACTTCAAAGCTCCTTATTTGATAAACGATTTCATCTGCACCCAGAGGATCAAAAATTCCCATTTCTCATAAGATTTTAGCAGTTATTTTAAATCTAAGTAAATTCATTCAGATGATGACAGGCAAAGTTATTGAAACTGTCTGGTCAGCATTTTAAACTCATCAAAGCACAAATATATTGAACATTTTTGATGTATTTACATAAAGAGTGCCTGAAACTACACAGTCTCTTTGACTAAAATTAATTATAAAACCTTTCCTTTTTTCACTTCAGCTGCCTGCATAATTTCCTATCTGGTAAATTTAACTTTATCAACTCCTTAGAAAATGTAGGCCATTAAAACACAAGGGAATGCCCCTTCATGCTTTTACTGACTTTAAAAATATTGAAGAAAAAATTGAACTGTCTTTCCTCTGTTAACTCTTAATCCTTTCAGATTTATAATGATTGATCCAGTTTTGTATTTTCTCTGCTCTTTGATTCAACTGACAGCAGACAGTAAAACTAGAATTGAAGACACAAATTAAAAAAATTATAAACAGTTACATTATATTTTAAAATTTTATAGATGAGAAATGGTACTAAATAGCCTTCCATGGTCATGCGAGGCTGGCTGGGCTGGCATTCGCGTCACCTCATCTCAGGGCATGTCTCCAAACACTGTGCGACACTGCTAACTCCAGAACATTCGGCTTTCTTCTTATTTGGTATTCTGTCTTCCCAGGAGCTAACAGCACTCAATTATTTTAATTTCAATTCTATTCTTTCAAACATTCTAAATTCAAATTTTAACATTATTCCTAAATATCCTACAGTTCCGTGATTTATTCTTTAGAGTCTCTGTTAGAGGCCAGTGATATAATGTCCAGTTTTTAGACCGTAAATATATGCCTTAGAGAGCTACATGCTGTCCAGATCCACAGAGCAAGTCAGGGTATCAGCTGAGCTCTGGTCGAGTCCATCCCAGTCTGAAGATCTGCTCATCTGACCAAATGTTCTGCATCGTGTACAAGAGCAGAACACTACCAAGATGGTTTTACTATTTTAGTAAGGATAATCCAAATCAATTAAAATTTATTATCATACATAATCAGTTTATAGCAAAAAAAAAGAAATTTCTAAAACAAAACTTTGTTTGCAGTTTTCAAAGTTTAAGAAAATATTGTATATCCTTTCAACAATGCCATGAGAAGCATGTTAAGATTATCTTCCTTTGTCAGCTGAGGTGTTAGTTTTGCTGTTCCTGAAGGCTTATGGAGTCTGCATGAGGTGTATCTAAATTTACAGTCTCTCTGAGAATAAATTCAATTACTTGATTTTTTTTTCACTTTGAGGTTCCCCCCTCCCCTGCGCCCTCCCGCCATAAGCGCTGAATATCTGGATATCTTCACTGGGCAGATCCTGAAGTTAAACACTTTTTTAAAAAATGTGTATTTTCTGAAGAAAAAAATAGCGAAGAATTGACAATAACAATAAAAAACAGACCAGAACACCAAAAAAATGTAGTTCAAAATACCGAAAGAAGAACATACACCTATCACAATGCACTCAAGACTTTCGCTCTAATGCTTAGAAATGAAAGACTTCACCAAATATTTGAAGCAAATATGTCAAAATCTCTTTTTGGAAAAAGGCAAAGGATATACTTAAAGACTACTAAAAATAAGTGGCATGTCCATTTTTGATCAGGGTGATGTGCACAATTGCAGATTTTTCAATGTAAGCTCCATACTAGGTGACAAAACAGTGAAGTCCCCTGTCAAGCACTCTGTATTTGTCAATCCACAAATACTGTGATCAGTATGAGTTCAAAAAGTGATTGTGGTAGTGTATGCTTTTCTTTCACAAAGAGTTATGTGGAAATTTAAAAACATAGCTATCCATTGATGTCTGTGGCAGATTGGTTAGGGGCTCTCCTATGGATACTCAGATGCTTGGATGCTCAACTCTGTTATGGATAATGGTATCATATTTGCATTTAAACAGTTTGAGTTGATTCAGAACACCAAGGCAGTCACAACAGCATAACTAGAGATATGTGAAGCCAGGGATATGGCTCAATGGAATAAGAGCTTCCCTTGCAAGAGCAAGGGCCTGAGTTCAATCCCTGGTTCCACCAAAATGAAGAAAGAGAGAGAAAGAAAGAAAGAAAGAAAGAAAGAAAGAAAGAAAGAAAGAAAGAAAGAAAGAAAGAAAGAAAGAAAGAAAGAAAGAAATGAAAGTGGACTTCAGAGCATTTCAGAAAGCAGCAAGAATAATAGGGCTCATAGAAGGGAGGAGAACTGTTTCGGTGCGGGGTTAGTCACAGCGTGTCATTTGTTACAATGTTTAAAAATGTAAATATTCAACATATTTGATGATCATACCTTGGATGCATGTATGCATACTCACATATAGCTTTATATTCTTCAAATTTAGCTCTTTGAAAAAAATAGCTATTCTAGGATTTTTACCATTCTGCGTAAATTTTTTAACTAATTTGTAAACTCCCCTGGGTTGAATAATCTGTAGTACATTAATTTGGCAAGAATTGTTATTTTAACAATAGTGTCTGCTAATCTTTCATATTTTAGATCATCTTTAGCTTCTCTCATCAATGTGTTAAATATTTCATTTTATACATATTGCATTTACATTTAACTATATTTCCAAATAGTTTATTATTTGACTACTATTGTAACTTGCGTTTATTTTTATGTAAGTTGTTTTAATTACATTTTCAGATCAATTATTCATAACACCCAAATATTGTACCTTATCTTGTGCTGAACTGTATTGCAGAACCTTACTATATTTGTTTGTTGGATGTACTAATAGTAAATATTTTTATGAAATCCTTACAATCTCAAAAACTCCCATTCTGAATGTTTCTTAAAACTAGACTATATGCCACCAGGAATTCTATGCCTGAACCTAAAATACAGTTGCTCTTTTATAAATACTTGCTTGAGTTTTTGATTATATTTCTGCAAAGTAGTGGGCTTTTCCTAAGCATAATCAATAGTGATTCTGCCATACGAGTATCTGTACTCATGATTACACATGCGTACTTGCTGGTGAAGTGGAAATGTTTTGTGCTTTAGACTCTGTACCAAGATTATGTAGACAGCGTGGAAAAAAGATGAAGAAAGAAATGAAAAATTGACAATAAAACATCATTTGTTTTATCACAGACTTTTGGTGATAGAGTTCTTCCTGTCCCCACAGAGTGACTATTTTATGTGAATATCTGATCAATGTTAAGTGAATTAGGATGGATCCCTCACCATCAGGCTTTCTTTCATAAAAGAAAAGTGCTTATGCCTTATCATGTTTATTGCATAATTTGCAATTTACAGCAACAATGCATCTATTTAATGTTCACTTAAGTGCTGCAAATCACATCCTTTAAGAATACATTAAGCACAAATCTTATTCATTTAAATTTTTTTCAATTAAAGATCTCAGTCATTTTTAGTCATCTTATACTTTACTAAGAAGATTTTTCTTCTTAATGTTTGAGTAAAGACTTTTAATTACACAAAACACAACCTCCTGTTTCTCTACAGTATTGTCTGGTGCAAGGAGAGAGCTTTCTCACGTTCCACCTACAGTGTGGCGAGTGGAACATTCCTCAGTTCAGGTCAAAGACAGCCTCCTAGAATGCTGAGCTTATGGGCAAGACCCATCAGCCTTGGAAGGATCTAATGTCTCAGTTGTCCTTCCATTTATTTATATTTGTTTCAATTAAAAAAAGAAAACACCCTAAATCTGGTTAATTTGTGTAGTTTCTTCTTTTTGTAATAAACATAGATAAAGGGAGCACCCTATATCTGTGAATTCCACATCCACAGGTGTATCCAAGGATTAACTAAAAATACTCAGATAAAATTGGGGCTGGCCAGATAGCTCAGTGGACTAAACACTTGCTTAGGCAAGCACAGGGACCGGGTGGTACGGCATGCCACACTGGCCCCACCTCCAGGCGTGGTGAGCCAGCCACTGAGTTGGGGCATGGTGGTGCATGCCTGTAATCCCAGAGCTGGGGCGGCTGAAAGCAGCAGAATCACTATGAGTCTGAGCTGCCTACTGAGACCCTGTACCACATACATTAAAAAAAAAAAAGTTGCATCTGTCCCATACATATACAATTTGTTTTTCTTATCATTATTTCCTAAGAAATACAGTGTACCAGCTATTTTATATAATGTTTATATTAGGTATTGTGAGCAACCTGGAGATTAAGTTTATCTTTAAATTAGAATGTGTGAAGGAGACATTGCGGAATTTTATTTAAAGGATGTGAAGATCCAATGATTTCGTTATCTACAGGGAGTGCTATTTTACATCATCTTATGAATACCCAGGGATGACTGTATTAAATGGAGAGTTCTTCATATGGGCTTGTGCTGTTCCTACTCTTCTGTGCTTAACACGATTTAATTTATTTGAATGATTTTATAACTGGAATACTTAAATTTTTGAGATTTATGGACTCTGTTGAGAATCTCTAAGAACCATGGACCTTTCCTTTGGGACAGGTCTTGGCAGCACGTGTGCAACCCCGAAGCGCAGTCAAGAGCACCTCTCTTGAAGAAACCCGGTTCTAACCGGTCTACGTAAATTAAAGAAGATTCTCAATCATCCACAATTTGTTACAGATAGAATTACAGAAATCTTTTTCTGTTTTACATAATTATTATTCTGGAATGAAACATTATGAGCTTTGGAATCTTACTTCATATAAATTAGTATGTGAGGATTAAAAAAAAATGTTTAAAAAGTTATATGTTGCTCAGGGGCTAGAGAGATGGCTCAGTGGAATAAGCACTTCCCTGGCAAGCGCAAAGGCCTTCGACCAAAAAAAAGTTACATGTTGCCCAAAAAAAAAAAAAAAAAAAAAAAAAAAAAAGAAGTAAATAATCTCACTGAATGTTGTTTTCCTTTTCTGAAGACGATAATTTTTAGTCTTCTCTGAAAGTTTTGACGATGCCTCTGTTGGAGAAACTATACCAGTATTTTAGGGAGATAAATCATGTTTAAACCTCACATACCCTTATAATCTTTGGTATGCCAGTTTTTTTTTTTTTTTTTCCTGTATTTTAGGGAAGGCTCTACAGGGTGTTCAGGGTCTCACTATTAGATTAGACTAGTGATCAGCCTGTTTACAGCCTCCCAAGTGCTGGGATTACAGATGTGCACCACCACACCCAGTCTCAATAGTAGTCTTAACAGGTCCCAGGGGCGGGGCCGGCACAGCAGGTCCAGGGACTGAACCACCGGCCCCTGCCCCTGCCTACAGTTTCTTTTATCTGCTGAGCTATTTGGCCTGCCATTGGTATGTCAATTTTGAGTTTTAAAATAAACATTAACTCTTGAACTCCAGGTTTAACTATGATACAATTTCATCATTTTTTTTTTCATTTTCTTAAGAATCCTGGAAGTAGACATGATAGTTTCTACTTACAGGTGAGTAAACGGAGGCTATGTCAGAATTACTCAAAGGACAAGTTGGTATCTGTGCAAGAGGCTGCTCATCGAAACCGTTCTCTTTCAAGCTGAAATAGCTTGCTTAGAATCACAAAGAAAATATTGTATCAATAACTTTTCAATTTACAAAACAAATACACAGAACTCAGCAGCCAGGGTTTGATACCAGGCGCACCGTGCGGGCCCTGCCCATGGGGCATGCTGAGACGGTGATCGAGACGCGGCATTGTGGCGCGCACCTGTAATCCAAGCACTTGGGAGGCTGAAAACAGGAGAATCACTATGAGTCCGATCTGTGTAGTGAGACCCTGTAGACGCTGCACACCCTGTATCAAATACATAAAAGTACACATGACATCTCAAACTCGTTGCCTGTTTTAACTCATTTAGTCAATCAGTATTTAATGTTTAAGATTAGCTTTTGTAAATCCTTGACAGACGACGAACACGAGGGTCCTGTGTCAGAAAGCCTTCCGGTTTGGATTTTGTTGGAATGTGTTTCCCAAACTTCTGTGTGTTGGAAGCATAGCTCCCAGGGTAGTGATGCAATAGTTGATGGAAACTTTAAGAGGCAGAGATGGATGGTGAGTCCCTGGAAGTGCAACTCTACTAAGGGACAGATGCTGCACTTGCAGGGGAAGTAAGTTTTCTCATCAGTGCAAGTTACTGTGAAAGAATCAGATGACCCTGAAGGCTTCCTCACGGTCTCACCATGGATGACAGCCTCATGCTCTTGCTCCTCCATGAGGTGACTCAGGGTGGATCCCTTGCTAGAGTGCATGCTGGGACATTTGGATTTTCAGCTCCTAAAACTGATCTAAATCAATGTGTTTCTTTAAATTACCCAGCCTGAGAGATTTTGTTATAGAAGTGGAGGATGAGTTAATACATTATAGTTTTAATTAGTTTATCGCTCATTGATTATAACTTTCATGTAAAATGTTTTTGATAATAAGTTTTGGTTTTCTCAAAATCCTATATTAATCTCTTTTAAATATATTATTAAAAAATACCCTGGTATAGCTGATTCTTATAATTGAACAGATTATGTTTGCTGTCTAAACACATATTCCTACTGAATTGTTCAAATCATTCATTGGCTTTTCTTCTAGTTATTTTTAGAATACTGCTTTCTTGCTTCAATAATTTGTAGTTGAGTAATTTCTCTTTTTAAACCATATGCCTTGTATAAAGTAGACAAGTAACAAATATTTATAAATGAAAGAATTAATGGATTTATAACAACCAGATCACAGAGTGTCAGGTTACTAAAATTATGTGGGGTGACACATTATTTAATCTACCGTCTATTAAATAAGAAGCCAAATGTCATACATATTAGGAAAAATGCTCTAAAAGAAAATAATGGTTTTAATTTAATGTATTCCAAGAATGAATTCATCCGCTGTAAAGCAATTGACTTGTGCTAAAATGTCTAAATATTCTTCTAAAGGTACTAAATCAAATTACGAATTAAATCCTCTTATTTGAAGGAATGAATCATGCTTCTTGAGGCTTATTCTAGGTAGATTAAGTATTTTTATTTGATTTAAAATTTTTTCTTTGATACTCACATTAGATAGGAGGATAGAGTTTGTTTGAAGGAAGTTCTTTTGAAGACGATTTGATTTGTTATATTTCTATTAAATATTTCCTATATAAGGCTTATCATGTTAACAATGCATTTCTTTTGGAAGTGGATTTGTTCCAAATGTTTCATGTTTAGTGTTGTACATACAGGAGTCAGAAAAATAAATGTTCATGTTAAAATAAGGGCATCCTTTAAATGAGAAGATTCCTTTTTTTTTTTTTCTTTTCTGTATTTAGAACGGCATCTACAGGGTCGGCAGGGTCTCACTAGGTAGATCAGACTCAAAGTGATTCTCCTGTTTACAGCCTCCCAAGTGCTGGGATTACAGGCATGAACTACCACACCCAGTCTCCATTGCACTCCATAGGTGGGGCCAGCACAGCACACCCGGGATCGAACTCCAGCCACTGCAGTCTACCTAAGTAGGCACTTTAGTTCGCTGAACTATCAGGCCAGCCCTGAAATGAAAAGATTCTCAATAGAAATTATTTAAGCTAAATATAATTTGCATGTACTTAGTACTAATATAATTTATAAATAGAGGGCTTTTTGTTTTTCCATATTCATTATTTCTATGCACAAATCTTAAATATATAAACTCTTAGGCCACAAAATGACAGGGCAAGAAATTCTGTTGTAAAGGTGTTATTATTTGTAACCAGTATACAAACAGATTTTAAAATTTTATGACTATTGAAAAACAATAATAGAAGAAGGAAAACAGAGATCCCAAAAAATAGGTTTACCTTTTGTTCTTCTTCCTATTTTATTCTTTTTCTTTCTTGGTAGTTTTCACTTTTCATTCAGATTTCCAATTGTATTAGCCAATTTTCCTGCTACTAGGGCAGCATACCCAACACTTACCACTTAAAGAAGGAGAGTTTGGCTTAAGGTCCAGGGGTATGTTCTTTGATCAGTTGGCTTCAAGGGAGAAGCATCTTGGCTGTGCAAAGATGCTCTGTGTAGGTGATGTGGAAGCCAAGCAGAGCAATAGTACCAGAAAGGGCCTAGCTAGATGTCATATTCAAAGTGGCATCTCCGTGACCCACCCAAACACACCTGGAGTATGCTTTACTAATCTTCTAGGCATTTATTACTTAATTAAGTTGACATTTTATGAATAACAGTCACAGAAATAATTAAATATATATTGTTATGGGCTTCTTTTTCTTAAATTTATAAATAATAATGAATTGCCTGGGATATAAACTTACAAAAATATAATTTGTTATTCTCTCACTTGTCTTGTTGGATGATGTTTCTCGTAAATCTCCATTGTCCATGAATTTGGATTCCTTGTTCATACATTGAATTTTAAAATCTATTTGTTTGCGATCAGCTTGCATCTCAAGAGACTCATACCCAGTATACTTTATAAATGATGCAACAGAGAATTTCTTCTGATTATTTGAAAGAAGCAAGGGCCAGCCAAATAGCTCAGCAGATTAAAGTGCCTGCAAGCAGGCACAGGGGCCAGGGATTCAATTCCAGGCCTGCTGTGCCAGCCCCACCCCCAGGGCACGCTGAGATGGCAATTGAGACTGGGTGTGGTGGCGCAAGCCTGCCATCCCAGCTCTTAGGAGGCTGTAAACAGGCGGATCACTCTGAGTCTGATCTAGTAGTGAGACCCTGAGCACCCTATAGACCCTTCCCTAAAATAAAAAAAAAGAAAAGAAAAATAAAGAAAGAAAAGAAAAAAGTAGCTTCTGAAAACTAAGATTTTTTAAAATATTAAACCCAAAGTATAGCACACATTTTCAAATTACTAAGTCACTTTTAAGCATGAGATATTTGTCAAACTAACTACAGTATTTGTCTTGGTACATATGAAAGATTTAATAGAATTGTTGAACACTTATCCCAGCAAACTCCTGCGCAAATGGCACAAATTCACATGAGTGCAAGTATGTATTTCCTGAATTTTTGTATGATTGATATCTTTGATTTCAACCTTTTCTGAACTGCTCTCCACTACAAAAGAAATAAATGAATAGGTAGATGAATGTGCTTCTCTCATGAGGAAGGTGTTCTAAAGGAGTGATTTAACTTTTTAAAGTGTAAAATACACACAAAATTACAAGCAGATTCTATTATATATCTATTTTCCTTTACCATGTTATGATTTATGTACAATGTAATATTGCTTTTTGAAGTGGTAATTGATATTACATTCAATTTAATTTTATAAACGAATGGGAATTCTGTAAGTTTTTGGATTCTTTGTATCTATTTTTTTAATATTTACAACTTTGAATATTTTCATTACCAAGTTTGACTCCAAATTAATTTCTCATGTTGTGAGATGAATCACTATTTTTAAGATTTTTTAAAATAATATTGAGAACAGTATAAAATGTGCCATTTAACTGTCTCCACCATAAGAACCTGTTTTTAAGTTAGAACTAGAAGACTGGAATTTAAGGTAAATGAATTTTAGGCGAACAAAGGAGCCATATGAGAAGTTCTTGAAGCACACAGGAAGTATTTACACGTATTAAGAACTCATACTACAAAAAAAAATGCAGAAAATGTAGTTTTGCATCATTCATCATTATTTTCTCTTTTTTTGGTGACACTCCATTTCTATCAAATTTCCGCCATCAAAATAGACCTGGTAGATGATACAGATGAGAATGAGTTTGGAAGGGAACTGACTTACATAGCTGTGGGAAGCAGCGTAACAGGCTCACGATCTACAGGGCAGGTCTTCAGGGAGAGGTGGACACTCAGACAGGAGCTGTATTTCCTCTGCTAAGGTAGGATTTCCCTCACCTCTGCTTTTAACACTAGTAACTGACAGGCTCACATTTGATTTGAAATAATCCTTTCTATTAAAGTCTAGTGATTATGCATTTAATTGTATCCATACACCACTTTCACAGCAACACCGACTTGAGCATTTGATAGAGTGACTGAGGACTGTAGATTAGACAAGCGAAGAGGCAAAACTGATCATCAGACCAATGGTATTTAATTTTTCCACTTTAAGTATTTAGGCACATTTTGTTCTCTTTAATTAATCCAGAAATTAAAACCTAAAAACCTTTAAAACTTTCATTAATTTATTTTTAATTTTTTTTAATTTCAATGAGAAAGAAATGGTAATGAGACAGCTTCAAAACATGTTAGTCAGACAGTCACAATGATTAATACATTGTACATTGTTGTCTTCGTAGTAGTTATTCACAGTACAAGATGCATACATGATCTCTTGTCTAAACGATGTTAGTACAAATCTTTCTTCTCATTGAACTAAGAGAAAGTAGCTGTATGAAAATGCACTCTTGGATGGGCCAAATAGCTCAGCGGATTAAAGTGCCTGCTTAGGCAGAGGCAGCGGCCAGGGTTCAATCCCCAGCATGCTGTGTTGGCCCTGCCTCCAGGGCGGGCTGACAGGGTGATCGAGACTGGACATGGTGGCACGCTCCGGTAATCCCAGCGCTTGGGAGGTTAAAAATAGGAGAATCACTATGAGTCTAATCTATAGTGAGACCCTATTGAAATACAATAATAATAATAATAATAATAATAATAATAATAATAATAAATTTTAAAAATGCTCCTGTTTCTCAGTGTACTTTCTTTCCTGTGCATGATGGTGTCCAGGTGTCAGGGTTGTATTCTGGGAAAAATCATAGCTTGAAGTCTGGGGTCACAGTAAGGATATTACTACCCACTATGTGCACCCCAAATTGGGGTTTATGGCCTTCGGGTTCCTACATCCAGCCTGCCAGGTTGGTGCATGATGTTCTGTCCTGAGCAGCCCTCCTGGGCATGCTAGTGGTCAATAACATAGGCATCTGGATTTTACCTTCCAGGAGGGCCCTCACCAAGGGGGCTCAATAATAAAAACTCTGGCTCTTGAGGCAGCATTTGCTTCACAGAAAACAGCTTCCGAGCTCTAGTTTTATGGCTTCCTTTGGACCAGTAATATCTTGACGTTGCCACTCACTAGCTGGATGCGAGGTGACCTTCTCCATGGATCTTGTGCAGTAAGATGAGACAGTGTCCCCTGTGCTACCCCAGGATAGCCCACAAAGATGCTTCACAGTTTATGGTTCCCTAAGGTGCTAGGAACCAAACCCAGGGCTTGCATGTTAGGCAAGCGCTTGGCTACTGTGTTATATCTCTACTGGCCCCTTGTGTTGGTTTTATTGTTTCTTTCTCCTCATTTCCTAGGTTTGGAAACCAGTGGGCTTTCCTTTCTTTTGACAGAACACATCCTATCCAGCTCCTATCCAGTCTATAAGCCCATGCTCTTAATGTCATTAAAAAGCCACTTTATGTATGGGTTATATTGCCTTTTACCAAGCACCGATTGAGGAGAGAATACATGTCCCCCTGAGATGTTAAGCTGTTAATTAGGGAAAGTTATGGGCTAAGGGTCGGGGGCAGATTGTGTGAGACTGGAGGAGGAGATGAGTACATTCTTTAAGCTTTACTGAGACATTTGGAATTTAAATGTCAGCTCTAGATAGAAAGGATAATTCAATTTAAAAATTGTTTCCTACAGCTATAAAAAAACTCCTAAATCAACACAAATGGAACATGCAGTGTTTCTCCCAGAGATGTGGATGTATTCCTCATGATCCATTTATTTTAGGATTTTTTGCATGAGTTATAGAAAAAAAAAAAAAAGGTTTCAACTTGATGTCAAGAAATAAATTCACTTGCACAACCAATATGCATTGATTATATGTATTGATTGCAAATCAACAAATATTGTATTGATTGTATCTAGGCACTACCTAGAAAAGTTAGTCTCAGTTTATAATTGACTAATTATCTGTCACAAAGACTAATTCTTATGCTGGTGAGATAACTCAGAGGACTAATGTGCCTGCTTAGGCAGGCTTAGTCAGTGCAGGGACCATAGAGACCACAGTTTGATCCCCAGCACCACATGGCATGCCAGCCCTGCCCCCAGGGTGGCATGAGCCAGCCAGTCTGGGTGTAGTGTCACACACTTGTAATCCCAGCCCTGGGAAGGCTGAAAACAGGAGGATCAATACCACATAGTGAGACCCAGCAACAAACAAATACATTTTTTAAAAAAAGACTAATTCTTTAAAGAATATATTCTAGTTTGTTGAAAATATAGTTTCATATATTTTATGTCTTGATGAAGCACTGTCAGGGATGTCTCAGAAAGGCCTCGAATTGCCTTCTCAACAGCCTTAATTTTCTAACCAAGTTAGTACACTATTTTGGATGGAGCCCAATAAATTATACTTGATCTCAGGGATTTCTCTTATTTAATATCTTTAGGCAAGTTATTTAACTATTCGAAACCTCATTGGCTCATTTACAAAATGGAGATATATCAATTCCTGCATAGGATTGCTAAGAAGATGAAATGAGATGCAAAACTGGAATAATTAACATATTTCTTAGCAATTAACAAGCATACAGTTAATGTTGGCAGATGCTACTAACAGTACTCAACATTAATTAAGTATTTTGGAATCAAATTTTTTTAGGTCTACACAACTTTTTAAAGTAGTAAAAATTTTTCACTGTTTTAAGATAAAAATAATGTAACCCTATTTAAAAGTTTAAGCATAATTCGAAGACTGATGGCTTCTTTATTTTCCTAGCTACTAGTTATACTCCTTACAATAATTATATTTTCTTTTTCCCACCAAATATTAAACCAAATTTGGAATAAGTTTTTCTTTATAATATGAATTACCACATGGTATGTTTCCTAAGAGAAGTAACAAATTTTATTCCTCACTAGTATTACTTTGCTCCTAGAAGTTTAGCAATTTGTCTTTTGTTTAATGGAATTGATATTGGATAAAATTTTAAAAGACATGTAACCAACCTCACTTCAGAATGAATTAGCGGCAAAGTATCACATCTATTTAGTATCATCAAGGAAATAAATGAACTTGTGTACCACTGAAGTGTAGGTAGATTTTTGTTTCTAAAGAAGTCTTAAATTCTGCAAATTGCAGGACCTAAGCATGGCTTGCCTTAGTACATGACCCAAGCTCACCATCACTAATATCCTGTCTTTCTATTATTTTTATTTAGGGATTTTAAAGGTTTGTGGGAATTCCCTACTTGGTTGTTGTTTGTTTGTTTGGTGAGGGGATGCCAGGGATTGAATGCAGGGTTAGCCCTCTGGCACTGAGCACAGCCTGCTTTCCTCAGCTTCCCTCTACCTCTTCTAAAGGAATCCACTATAGATTTCTGGTTGGGGCTTACCTGATTGATTGTGGGCAGACCTTCAGTATTCTAATGTCCCTTTCATTTGCAGCTAGCCTATTTCTGCTGCTGTTTTCCTATGAGAATATATATATATATATTTCTTTCAATCTTTTATGTGTTCAGAATTAAGAGATATGTAAAAGCTCAAGGATATTGTCTGAGCTGTCTTATACCATGCCCTAAGAAGTAGAGAAATCTAGCTCCAGAGAGATCAGAAGGGAACAGAGGGACAGAGAGGAAAGAGAAAAGATGGAGAGAGGATGCCCGGGTTTCTGCAGGCATTCTGCATTCTATTTTTAGAGACTTTATTTAAGTATCTCATTATCACTGAAGTCATTCCAAAAGTTTAAAAAATATAGTTTGAATGATTTTTTTTTTGCTTGGGAACACAAGCACCTTTCAATATGACTGCCGACATGCATTAGCCTTCTGAGCACTTACTGTTCAAGGGTAACTCATTTTGAATTAGCCTGTCACCTCATCTGGATCCTTTTCTTGGTTTTCAGACTCATATTAGAACTTTATGTGGAGCTCTGTGAGGTCAGTATTACTGTTGAGGTATGTCTAGATACCTTCATCATCTAAGTAGGATGATGAGGAACCTGACGAGGATGCGCAGAGATGACGGGCAGCTGTGCAAAGGACAAGAGGGTGTTTGGAAGAGGTTTGACAGGACTTCATGTTGGCTTGGTGTGGAGAGATGGACCAGAACCTGGATCCTTAGGAAACCTTACAAGTGAACAGGTAGAGTGTGCCCCACTCACTGACACAGAACACCTGGGAAGCCGTGCAAGGGAGGAGGAGGAGGAGGGCCTCTTGGGCTCACTGACTTTATTTCACTTGTAGGGAGTATTTTCATCTGGAGCTCAGAAGAAAGATCCAGATAATATTTGAAACTTTTTGTATTTTTGTTTTTATTTTTTGGCACAGGGTCTCACTATGCAGTTTGGACTCATGGTGATCCTCCTGTCTCAGCTTCCCTAGCACTGGGATTACAGGCAGTTGCCACCGCTCCAGTTTTAGGGCCAGCATGGCATGCGGTCCTGGGGAGCAAACTTGGGTCCTTGTGCTTTTCAGGCAGGTGCTTAGGCCACCGAGCTATCTCCCCAGCGCTCTCATTAGGTATTTAAGACAGTTGCTACTTTAGTAAGCAGAGTGGTCATCATTCCTCTTCTGTGTCATGCACAATCTTCTTTCATTTTATGTGAGATATGTTATCAGAGATCATTGCATCATCCCCAGTACTGATTAAGAAACCCTTCATACTGATTGGAAGCTACAACTTTCTTACCAATATACAAATATCTTATACATTATTATTAACTAAGGTCACTATGATGTATTCCTCCAGTCTGAGTTAATTTTGTGTTATTTGGCCAGAATCTTCCCCAAACTCTTCTCTAATCCACAGCATCTGGCAAACACTGTATTGTTTCCATTAGTTCAGTTTTCTTATATCCACATACAATAGAGATCATATGGATACAGGAATCTACATTTCCATATTCCATAATGGATATGCTAATTTACATTTCCAATGACAATTGATAAATATTCCCTTTTCTTCATATGTTTTTCAACAGTTGACCATTCTAAGAAGGTAAAATCTCCTTGTGGTTTAGATTTGTATTTCCTTATGATTAATGATACTACGTAACTTTTACCTGTACTTGTTGACTTCTTTGGAGAACTACCTTCCCAAGTCTTTTCATCATTTTTAATTTTAATCAAGTTACTTGTTTGCTTACTACTGAGTTGACCTCTTAAAATATTTTGCATATTAGCCCTTCATCAGATGTATAGTTTCTAAATATATTCCACCATTTTATAATTTTTTTTTTGTTTTTTTTTTTTTTTTTTTTTTTTGTATTTTAGGGAAGGGTCTACAGGGTGTTCAGGGTCTCACTACTAGATTGGACTCCTAGTGATCTGCCTGTTTACAGTCTCCCACGTGCTGGGATTACAGGTGCGCGCCACCACGCCCAGTCTCCCCATTCAATAGGCTGGTTGTTTTCTTTGCCCTGTTAATGCTTTTTATTTTGGTGCCATTCTATTTGGTTACTTTTGCTCTTGTTGCCTGTGCTTTTGGTGTAACACCCAAGTCATTGCTTACATTTACATCAAAATGCTTTTCCTTTCTGGCTACAGTGTTTTCATCATGTTAAATCTTATATTTAAATCTATCCATTTTAAATTGTATATTGCACAATACAAGGATATAATTTCTTTTCTTCGTGTGGATATGCATTTTGTCAAGCATGATTTATTGAAAAGACTATCTTGTCCCCATCAGGTGTTCTCAGCATCCTTGTGGAAAACCAATTGATTATAAATGCACTAATTTATATCTAGGCTTTGTACTCTGTTGCATTGATCTATATGTCTGTTCTATGTGAATAACATGGAGTTTTGGTCACCATTGCTTCGTAATAATTCTAAAATCAAACAGTATCTTTGCTCCAATGTTATTTGTTTCTATAATTTTTATTTCTTATTAGTTGATGTTTGCAGTGTATAGATATCTCAGGTCTTTCCACCTTTTTCTCTCCCCCCTCTCCTCTCCTGTCCTTTCTCCACCTCTTGGTCTTTTTCCCTTTGTGAAAGCTCTGCCTACAACACTGTTCTTTTATTCTAAGTGAGCTTTGGCTATCTGCAGATTTTTAGGCACTTTTATGTTTCTGTAAAAAGATATTAGTGAAATTTTGATTGAGACTGCATTAACTCCATAGATTGCTTTTGATATTGTGGATATTTTATTTTTATTATTTATTGGTATTTTTAGGGAAGGGTCTACAGGGTGTTCAGGGTCTCACTATTAGATCAGACTCGTATTGATTCTCCTGCTTAGAGCCTCCCAAGTGCTGGGATTACAGGCATGCACCACCATGCCCAATGTCAAATGCCATCTCAGCACATCCTGGGGTTTGGGGCCTGCAAGGCAGGCCTGGGGATAGAACCACAGGCCCCTGTGACTGCATGCTTGTGCTCTAATCTGCTGAGCTATTTGGCCGGCCCTTATGATGGATATTTTAAACATATTTAAAAGAATATCTTATTTAAAAATTCTTTGATTTTTTTTTCCTTGAACATGGCAACAGTGATTTTTGTTGTAAGATGTTTTTATGGCTGGCAACTACTAAGCAAAATATTTCTGAGATTCATCCATTTATCACATACTCAATGTTTTTCATTTTTATTGTTTGAAGGGCAATCCTCTTATGAAAGTTGTATATTCTTTCTCCTACTAATGCTTCCAATTGTACAAAGTTATGAATTTTTTGCATGATACTTTGGGGGAATTGTTTTTTAAATTTCTTTTTTGGTAAGCATGTTGGAGTAGAATTGACAGATAACATATTTTTTAAAACTACTTAATGATCTCTCATAGATTATGAACAAGCATATATTTTATAATATTGATAACTGAATGATCCCATTGGTCTATATTTTTACCTAAATGACACATGATTACTCGTTGTAATCTTTCTTGGCTATTCCAATGAGTGGGAAGTGTTATCTCACTCTGGATCAGCTTTACACTTCTCTGATGGGAATGTGGAGCATATTTTTATGTGATTATTTGTTCATATATGATCTTTTCTGAATTATCAGTCCTAACCTATGTTGTTATTTGTAGATAGTATTTAGTGGATCTGGATATCGCTATGTGACTTTAATTATGTTTGATAGTTTTTATTTTTGCATTCATTTTTGTGTTTGAGAGAGGGTATCACTATGGAGTTCAAGCTAGCTTTGAACTTATCTTGCTGTGGAGGCTGTCCTCAAACTCATAGCAATCCTCCTGCCTCAGCCTTCCGAGCCCTGGGATTATAGGCATGTACCACCACACCTAGAAAGTATGTGATTTTAAATTGTAAATATTTTCTCATTTTGTGATTTGATTTTTCATGTCTTTAATGATGTCTTCTAATGAGCAGAAATATTAAAATTAAAGAAGAAATATTTATTATTGCTTTAGTTAGTTCTTTTTGTGTTCTAGCAATCTTTTGGTATTTTTCCTTTGTTTTCTTGAATGAGTTTTATATTTAAGTCTGTAATCTACCTTAATTTCTGTATATATTCTAAGATTTCAATCAGTGCTTAATTTTTTTAGTGCAGACATACATTGGTAAAGCCAAATATGTTGAAAAACTTTCCTAATTTCTTTATTTTTGATACATGTGATGAGAATAGTTTGGGTCATTTATGGACTATATGTCCTTTGATCTGCTCAGCTGTCCTTAAGCCTGCCTCTCACCTCACTTCCACACTTATTCTAGCTTTATAGTAAATCTTAAAGTCGGCTAATATTAATTCTCAAATTTCCTTCTTCCTTTTCGAAGTTCTGAACCTGGATTTTTAAAATGAATTTCTTCATACCTAATCTATTTTTTCTATGTTCTCATTAAAAATGACATTTTACGAATTGTTTGCTGAAAAACTCAGACATGTAAATATGCATAAATCTTTGAACCATTCTTCCAGTAAGCTTTCCAGTAAGAACTGTGTGGCATGCTATGCAATTTGTAAAGCATCTTGAGGCAGTTCTTTGTGCTGTGAAACAGGTTTCCCGACATATGCGCCATCTGCTGATCAACATCACCAACGGCCTTGTATCCTGGCGAGGATTGGGAGGTTTTCCTCTTTTTTAAATTCAGAATCCTCAATGACATCCTCCAGCGCAGTGTGCAAGATGCCCTAACACACACATATGTGCATGCACGGTAGCAATTGCATCACATTTATACGTTTCCTTCCTGTCCACTTTTATTTTTTATATTCAATTACCAAATTTTCCATTTTTTCCTTTCCCAAGACCCTTCAGGAATGGTTCTGAAGCTCCGAGAACCGTAAGAAAGACTTTTTGTCAGGTCATTGTCAATTCATTTCAATTTTCTATTAAATATAAATAATTTTAGTGTTTATTGCACTGTAGAGTATACCCTTCAAGCTTCATGGGGCCATTATGTAACTTGAAAGTGGCTTTTATACATAATCATTTTTATATGGATACATTCGAACACAAGTAATACATCTTTTCTTTCCTATAAATCCTTGGCATTTAGAATGCTAAAGAAATTTTGAGATGTTTGCAAATGTTTACTATAATCATAAGGCTATTCCTAGTTAATATTGAATTGTCTTTTTAGTTTTTGAAAATCAATGTTTATTTGGAGCAGGACAGATAGAGTCAGTGACTAGATGGCAGAGTTCTTCTTCCTGAATCATGCCCGAGTTTTTTAAGTTGCAAATTAAGTATATTATTGCCTTTTACTGTTATTAGTAGATGTTTACAGTACATAATGATTATAGTTACTATAGGGGATTGGTACATATGTGTTCATAACACATTGCAGTTCCCTTCCTTCCCCCAGCCCCTTTTTATTTTTCAAGACTCAGATTCCTTTATTCATCTCATAAGACCTTAGAAAGTTAATTATCACATACACAGATTGAAAACCAGACTACTCATGCCTGATTTTCACAGTTCTGATACATAACTACCCAGAGACTAGATATAGTGATTATTAGTGGATTTGTGTACTAAGATCAGACATTTTTGTCTTAATGCTGATTTTTGCAGTTTGATTCATTTGTCAAGTTTGTCCTGTCCCTTTCTACCTGTGCAGTAGTGGAACGATTGCACCTCCGTTGGTATAAGGGTTTCTTAGTCCCTTATCCCTGCCTTTGAGGTGCTGAGGATTTCCCATGCACCACTGCATTGCGCAGCTCCCACTTGTGGACAAAGACACTGACCCTGTAACTCATCTGTACTATACATACATGGGGAATTAGGCCAGTGTTTAATCTGTCCGACTTCACATTTTAAACTTCTAACTCAAACAATAATACCTTAAACACTTCTCTACATGAAGGCTATACTGAAGTTATGGCATCACAGTTCTTCAATTCTCAATAAGTTACAACTTGTAATTTGCAAATGTAAAGTTATGGGGAAAAAAAAAAACCCCACATTGAAGTGTGTGGGCATATCCATGACACAATGCTGCCTCTCGGTGGGGTCTTTTCTCCATAACAGTCTTAATGTCTTCAATGTCTCATAGCTCCACTACTGAAACTGTAATTTCCTGTGCCTCCTAGCAGGTGCACAGCTCAGTCTGGTTATAGGATTGGATTTTTCTTTGCAATGTTTTGAATGCTTGTCTTTGTTCAGTTTGGTTTTCTCCTCCCATAACTGCTGCCAGAAAGAATGTGAACAGCCAGCATGCAAAGTCCTCTGTTTTTCTATGACAGAACATCAATTACAAAATAAAAAGAAGTATCCAGCACATTTTATTGCCTTAGCTCTTATCAGTGCTTTCTATTAGTGATGTGCTTTCATCATTTGGATGCCGTCTGTGTACACGAATCAGGCAGGGAGAGAAGAAGGGAGGACTAAAGGGAAAGACACACACAGAGGGGAGGGAGAGGCTTAAGGCTGTGTGAAAGCCGGTTGGGGGCATTTTCATCAGTGAAAGCAGAAGTGTACACTTTCTCCCTCCACTGCTGGGTTTATCTCGACCTCTTTTTCTAAGAGTCCCAGATCTGAAAGCATTTGAAAACCTTGAATCTGTGGGCATTCCAGAATTTGGAAATGGATGCAAGAAATGCTAGACACTATAAAAGACATTAATAAAACTGATACCTCCCAGAGTTTTAAATGGACTCTTTAGTTGCCCCATAATACCAAATTTAAGCAAAATAGAATAAAATATGCATAATTTAACTTAATAAAAAGAAAAAAAAGAGAAAGCCTGTGTTGTAAGCTCCACCACTGAACATCAATAAGAATGTATGATCTATCAAAGCAATGAAAATGCTTCTAGGGATTGTAAGTGATTTGAGAATTAGGGTAGTATTTTGTACTCTATCCTATGGCTCAATAACAACTTTTAAATAAATAAATATTAAAGTTTTTAATATTTTTGCTGAAGTATTCCATCAAAATATTTTTATAAATAATAAACTCTGATTCATAATGTTTTTTTTACTATCAATGTTAATTTGGTAAAGAACAGTTTTAATACACTTCTAATTATATACGGTGGAGTTTAAATATGATAGTTAACTCAGATTCACTGACATCCAATTCAGTAGTCAACTTAAATGGGTGGAGATTCTCAGTTGTCTATTTTCCTTCTTGAAATTTTCTTCCTGTCTACTTCTCCCACACAAGTACCATCAGGAAACAGAATTACATGTAAAAAATGTATTATTGCTTAAAATAATTTTAACATAGATTTTAATGAGAAACAGATATGATGCAAGTGGTCTTTGATTGAGGAGACAGACACTCACTCGAAGAAGACTAGCCCTTGGGGCCCGGGGAGATGGCTCATTGGAATAAGCGCTTCCCTGGCAAGCGCAAGGGCCTGAGTTCAATCCCTGATTCAG
>NW_004524580.1:4997354-5001409 GCF_000260255.1 Octodon degus
AAAAGAAAGAAAAAAAAGAAAGAGAGGACTAAGTCTACTTCCTATCAGGGATTAGACTCATTGCTGTATGCCTGAATTGTACCCCGTTCTACTTCTTGCTAAATATTTCTATTACTTTTGCATTGTGTACAGTGTCAAGATAAGGACATATTTACCTTGTGCATTGATTCATCACCAAGGGCTTGTCCGGAGGCAGGATATTAATAGATACAGAGTAATTTGAGGAATTGGTAATTAGAGAAGACTGGTAAGAATTAATCAGTGTGATTAGGAGAGCGAGTCTTTCAAAAACCAGTGATCAACTAACGCATAGATATGACAAATAATTTATTGCAAATAGCATTTGGCAATGAGCATGCCATTGGTCACTTCGAAGGGTGAAGTTTCAGTACAAATGTTAATGACAAATGTCAGATTGTAGAGTACCTTAGTGACTGGTGTGTCATAGAGGTTATAAAAGTAAATAAAATTCACATCATTAAGGATATACTGGAGTAGCTGAAGGAGGAAGGTGGTTGTAGCAAGCTGTGCTTATTTATTATTGTTATTTTTAATCTTTTATTTATTTGGTAAAGAGGCCCATTACACAGCTCAGGCTCACAGTGATCATCTCATCTCCCAGTGCTGGGATTACAGGAGTGTACCACCATGACTGGTCTCAGTGTTGGTGCAGCACACCCAGGAACCTGGGGCTGGCATGGCATGCGGAACTGGAGCTCGAACCCAGGTCCTTGAGTTTGCTAGGCAGGCACTTTCCTGCTGAGCTATCTCCCCAGCCCCAAGCTTTTCTTCTTAATAGTGTGTTACCTCTTCAATAAGAGGTAATTGAAAGGATTACTGAAAAACACATTAAGAAGCTAAAAGCATCAGGAAAACCTAAATTATCAAAGAAGCCAAATCTACATAGCTTTGTAAATTCTTGTAAGGAAACTCAATTAAAACCAAGAGATAAAATAATGGGACAATTCAGAATTTAGGGCAGGATTCAGAAAGGCTAAAGAAATGATGATTTAGTGAGCATGTTGAAAACCTTACTAATAAGACTGTTTATGAAGGATCTCAACAAACTCAGCAGATATTTTCAAGCATGAGAAGTCTAAAAATGATGAAATTTCCTGCTGAAACTGCTGCTTCTTTTCCAAAGCAAAATATGTTATTCTCATGTCTTGAACATCTGCTGAGAGCATAAAAAAATCAGAAAGCTTAACATTATATACTAGTGTTCAAGTGAAATCACTGAATGAATCAAACGAAGTCATCCAAGATTCCATTTCAGGACAGATCTTGTCTCTTACGACTGGCTGAAGTATGCTGAAAATTGTGAACCAAAAATATCAGTCTTTTTTGCTGCTGTACACCATCCAGAGTGAGAAGCAAAACTAACAGACAGATGTATCTAGGCAGTGCTTTAATGTTGGGTGTTTCAGGAAGGTGTGTAAGAATGTCCGTGAACTCCTAACTTCTAGTGGAGTAGCAGATGGTGGTTACCTTAGCAACTGTAGCAGTGCAATACACTTGAATGTTTTTCTCTGAGGCCAGATTCTAGAAACATTATCTAGAGTTCAGACATAATACATAAAAGAAAACCAAATCAACTTAAACCAAAGGAAAGCTTTATCGTAAAGTGACTATTACTGAGTGACCATTACTAAAAGACACATTCATTTTTAGATATTTTTATTTAAAGCAAGAATTAAAATAGTCATGCTTTTATGCAGCATTTAATTTTTTGCTGTTAGCATTTTATAAAAATTCCTGTTAGCGTTCTAGGAATCCTACTAAGAGTAACTGCAGAATCAGCAGTCACACTGTAGAATGCTAAATGTTAGTTACAGTCTCATCTCCAGGAATGACAGTCATATAACAGTAAATGTGGTCACGGAGTTTCATGCATTTGCCATTCTGAGGTGACACTGAGTAATCACCAATGCCAAAGTCTTTACCTCTCCGAGACATCTGTTTTTCACACTTTGGTGTATAATAATCCTCAGCCTTACCAGGTTCTTCAGCAACCATCTACACGAGAATAACTTATGTTCAGTGGTGACACACAGGTTTTGTTTTTCCTCTTGAAGATTCATATTCAGTGGTGCTGAATATTTTCCAATTTCACACGTATTTCAATGCAGATGGTTCCTAGACAGCACTTGAAAAATAAACTGTCTCAGCTTGATGCTCCAGGGAAAGTGCTGGGTCACTTTGACAAACGAATGGCTCCAGAGCAGGCTGATAAATTTAGTGTTGATTCTTTGATCTTGGAAAATAAAGACTTCTAAAATTTTATAGGACATCTGTTGTTAAGAATGGATAGCATTTGTTGTCATTTTAAAGAAAATTTATCATTTAAAATATTTCACACTTTGCTAACGTCATTGCAAGGGAAGTATATCTTAAATTTCTACAACTTACATTTAAAAAATTTTCTTTTCCAAAGACATTCTCTTTCTTCTTTATATGGGGCAAAATGGTGGACTGGAGAGACAGAAGTCTAGCTGTTGGGCAGTGAAGAACTCCAGTGGCAGCAGGGCGTATAATAGGGTGGTGAGTGAGTTCCTTCACTTTCTAGAGTCTTAGTTTTCTCCTCTGTTAAAAAGGGGACTATCCTCACTACTGCCGTGCATGGTTGTAAATAATAAAATATATGTGTGCTGTCTATAATAATATGAACTCAAAACTTGCCTCTTTTCCTTCCCATTCTCATCTAAAATGGATTTTTTTTTTAGTTTTAATAATTTCTCAATTTATAGACCAGGAGTTCAAATTACCAAAATTAAAGTCTTAGGCCATCTGCAAGATTATTAGTACATTTTATGTGGAATGTGTTTCTTTCATATATTTGAACATTATAGCCACAATTTTCCTTATTAATTTTAGTTCTGATAAGAGCTCAATGGATCCATATACCATTAACAGAGTTACTGCAACAAATAAGTTTTCAAAGTAAAAAAAAATCAGGAAAATATTATTTCACCACAAATGCCTTACTGATATAAAGGAAGAAACAAAACTACAAGAAGCTAAAACTAGGACCGTTGCTGTTTTCCTAACACCAAGGCATCCCTTGATAAGTAATTAGAGTGATAAATCATTGCAACCATGGTCAAAGGAAATTTAAATCAGATTAAATGGAAACCTCTAGTTAATAAAATAGAAATCTGGTTACAGTCATGTAAAAACTCAAAGGAGGCAGGTATTGTCCTGTAAAGACAATATGAAAGAGCAACATCTTTCCTGTCATGTTTTTTGTGATATTCTGATGAGATAGCTCAGCAGACTAAAGTGCCTACTTAGGCAAGCTTAGGCAAATTCAGGGACCATGGTTTGATCCCTGGAACCACATTCCATGCCATCCCACCACTGGGGTACACTGAGCCAGTACTGGTACTTGGGAGGCTGAGGGTGGAGGATTTGTGAGTTCCAGGCCATCCTGGGCTACGTAGCAAGACTCTGGCAAAAGGAGAGGAGAGAGAGAGAGAGAGAGAGAGAGAGAGAGAGAGAGAGAGAGAGAGAGAGAGAGAAGGAAAGCAAGGGAAAGAAAGAAAGAAAACACAAAAGTAGCACTTACAAATGCAAAATTATAATTATGAAGTTGAAATAAATAAAGCAAAAGTATAGGAAATCAAATAAATACAAATCAGAGGAAATAGCAGGTGACAAAACTGAACAGAAGGGACTGGACCATTCTGCAGCAAGTTCTTTTGTCTTGAGTTATGGCCTCAGAATCCAAGAATAAAAATTTTCTTTTACATGACTGCCCTAATTTCTGCTTACCTTATTAGAAACAAGTAGTTGAGGAGGCACAGTGGCAGTTGCAGGACCTGGCGTCACGCATGAAAGTCATTCAGTGCTGCTGCTCTTGAGACAGGAAGTGTGTAGATGGAGACCAAGCATCTCAGACACAGTGTGAAACTGAAAGCGGCTCTTCAAAAGCAATCATCTACGTTATAATTTCAGTTAAAAGTATTATGATACCTGGTTTGTTTCATTTTTACATTTGTTTCTGAGAGACTTTTTTGGTTATCAGTTTCTCATGTGAATCTGGAAAAGTTGTGACA
>NW_004524580.1:5001759-5003622 GCF_000260255.1 Octodon degus
GTGGTGCTGGGGGATCGAACCGCGGTCCCTGATGCTTTGCTAAGCTTGTTCTAAGTAGGTGCTTTAGACCACTGAGCCATCTCTCCAGCCCATATAAGTGATTTTTTTCATTGTTATTCACAGTTGTGCTTTCTATTATTAAAGAATGAAATGGATCTCATAGTATAGTCACCATTGAATAATACAATTCGATAGGAATTATCAGACATTTTTGACAGTGATCCCTTATAACAAATGTAATGTTCATTTATTTGAGTTTTCGTGTGTGCACATTTATTAAGGTACATCCTATAATTATCATATGAAGATATTTCGCTTTTGAGTTATTGCTTTCCATTGTACATTCACTGTGCATCATTATACCACCATTTACATGTTCTGATATGTCATTTACATATACCTATGTATCATTTACATATTTTTTTTGATGGAACCAGGGACTGAACTCAGATCCTTGCCCTTGCCAGGCCCCCTGTATCATTTACATATTGAGGCCCAAAATAATCTTGTTCAATATCACACAGCTGGCAAATGAGGAATTGGGATTTGAAATTTGCTTTATTTATTTCTACTTCATAATTGTAATATCAGTCAAAGGTCAAAGCACTTAGGCTACTACCTATATCTGTTTCTATGTCAAAACTACATGTTCAACATTAAATTGTAAGATTATATCAGTGTAGGGATTGTGCTGTTTATACAATAGCATTGCTGCTAGAATGGATGCCACATGCTTTTCTATGGTTAACCAATGATTTGCTGTACTTGTGAAACCTCCCTCCAGTGATTCTGGTTTTGAACTAAGCTGGGAAGTTCCTCAGATTAAAGTTATGTTTCAATAAATGATGGAACATATAAATGAGAGATAAGAATGAGAAATATTGACACTATTCAATCTAGATAAATATTTTATACAATGAACGTGTTATTTTATGTAGGGATATTTCATTACAATTTTATTGTACAAAAGAAATCCATAATGAAATACTTAACATTTACATTTGAACACTTATATGGTTATAATATATATTATCTATTTCCAGCATATATTCATATTTATTATGCTAAGATTTTTTTCCAAACAAATTTTATTTTTTTTTAATTTTGAGGGGAATAAAAACTAGATGAGTGATTTATTTTATAAATATTATTTTAATTTTTAAAAAACTCATTTATTTACTTATTTATTTATTTATCTATTTATTTATTTATTTGTGTGGTACAGGGTCTCACTACACAACTTAGACTCGCTGTCTCAGCATCCCCAGCACTGGAAATATAGACGTATGCCTGGTTTTGGTGGCAGTGTCTGGGGTTCCCGGGGTTCCAGAGCTGGCACAGCGTGTGCAACTGGTGATTGAGCCCAGGTGCTTGCACTTGCCAGGCAGGCACTTAGACCACCAACCTATCTCCTTAGCCCATAAATATGATTAAACAGAAAATAGATCAGGAATCAATTTAGGTCAAAGGGTGCTTCACTAGTTATTAGATTTTTTGCATCAAGCAACTCATTTCCTTCCTAAATCTCAGTATGCTAACCTATAACATGGAAATATCACCAATCCCGTAGCATTGTGGTAATGATATTGGCAGTCAAATGAACTCATGAGAGCGCTCTGCTGAGTGTGCCCATTACGTGTGCTCTGCACAGGCGCTGTGTACCACTCACAGGAAGGTGAAAACCTCTTCCCATTCCCAACCTGGCAACAATGCTGCCCGAGGGGCTGGAGTACTCGCAATAGCACGGAGAAGCATGCTTGCTTATTTATTTATTTATGTATTTATTTATTTATTTATTTATTTAATTTTTTGTGGAACCGGGGATTGAACTCAGGCCCTTGTGCTTGCAGGCAAGCACTTATT
>NW_004524580.1:5003817-5012144 GCF_000260255.1 Octodon degus
AAAAAAAGAACCAGGGATTGAACTCAGGCCCTTGCACTTGCCAGGGAAGCACTTATTCCACTGAGCCATCTCCCCAGCCCCCTAACCACTCATTTTTGTCATGGCTGTGTTCTACTGTATAAAAGAAATGACTGTATGACTGTGTGAAACTACAATATTATTAAAACAAGAACATGCTTCTGCTCTTTAGCTCAGTAGTGTGTTAGGAGGGAATGATATTAATCAAAGAATCCCAGAAATTATAACTATATAAATATGAAATATGAAGGTATCACTGTAACAGTTGAACAATGGAGAGATCTGACCTAAAGGCTGAGTTGGCAGAGGATTTCCTGAGCAAGTTCTGAGTTACAATCTGAAGAATAGACTTTAACCACAAAAATATAGTGTAGAAAGTGAGGAGCAACATTTATGAGGGCCTCCCAAAGGCCAGAGAAAGCAACAAAAGTAGCCAGATGTCACTTTACACCGAATTCTAAAGTTTGAGTTCTAGGTCTCCATAGCCCATGAGAAAAATACCACCATACCAGATGATGCACCCAGTAGCCAAATACCAAAGATGATGACAAAATTCCTGTATTTATAGGCCACTTGCAATTCAGACTGTAACCTGGAAAACATTTGTGCTTATGTGATTATGTAGTATCAACTGAATGACTCCTCTGTGAAGCTTGTGCTCGTGCCAACAGAACTTCCAAGTCATGATAGAAGGTCTTCTCTACATGCAAATAAGCTTGGCAGAAAAAGGACTTTCTTTGTGTTGATGCTAGTGCATTTTCTGAACATAAAACAGTACATTGAAAGCAGTAAATACTTGCTAAATGAATATATATAAAGCTAACTCGTTCATATACTGCAGAGACGTTAAAAGGAATGAAGAAAGAGTCTGAGTACTATTGGCTAAACTGTATGCTATCAGGCTAAGTAATCTGAGCACAGAGCCTTACAAAGTGTGCTTTGCCCACAAATCTCCACTACTGGTATTGTTTTGAATTAAAATGATTATGTGCTCTTTGTGTCAAGCATGCTGGCCTGACATGAAAGCTGAAGTCTTTGCAGGAATTATTGTCAGGGATGTGAGTGTATTTTGGGCTGGAACAGGGAACCCAGAACCCTTAGTTCTACAAGGGTGCTGGGAAAATATCTTTCTTGGTTTAGTTCATGATGAGGTCAATTGTTAGAGATACTTTGAGTACCAATTTGCAAGATAATGGTCTGCACATGGGAAGAAACTAAGCTATAGGAAATGAGGGACATGGCAGGGTTCATCCCGTAAGGAGTTGTGTCATCCTACTGGGTAGGAGATATTACAAAAATAGCTGACATTAACTAAATAATAAGTGCCTAAAATTTTTCTAGGGACTTTATTCTTAAGCTATACTTTTATAGCCAAAGATATCTTTAAAATTTGGGGGAAAAATGAATCTTTTTTCTCCTGCGTATTGTGCTACTAATGTCACAGTATTATTCCTAAATTATCATACACAGATTCTAAATGTCCTCTCTTCTAGCCTCACTCTCTTACACACACACACACACACACACACACACACACACACACACACACACTTTGCAAAAATGTGGAAGGGAAGTGCAAAGCTCTATAAAAATTCCATGAAACTCATTTCATTGTTGAAAGCTTTCTATGTTTTTCTATGTGATATATTAAAGTGGTCAGTACCCAAATGGTCAGGAAAAGATCAGCATTGTGGATTCAGACATTATCCCAGCTCAAATTTCTACTCAGAGAAAGGGGCCCCTTTCACCTTGAAGCTATTTCATCATGTCCTAAATTATAGTTTATAGAAAGATTCCCTTCAGGACCATCCTTACCTTTGTAGTTAGGGCTGCCCCAGAACCAGTGTCAGATGAAAGGGAGTTAGAAAGACAACCTCTTTAATGAAACCCATACTGTGGTACATCAAATTATACAGAGGACGATGGTCCCAGTGATTTTTGTCTTGGTGCTCATGCCCTGTGCTATTCCTTCCTCTTGAATGTGGGCTGGCCTCATGACTAACTTTCAGCTGATAGAATACAGCACACATGGTGAGATGCCATTTGTGTCTTCGGTTTTATAAGACTGTGACTCTAATCGTGCTAGTAGCATGTCTCCCTTGCTGGATTTGAAGAAGGATGAACTTACGTGGTGGAGAGCGAAAGAAGGTCTCTGGCCAAGAGCCACCAGAAAGCAGGGTTTTGGCTTTAGCCTGAAAGGAAATGGATTTTGCCAATGTGGGTTTGGAAGCATCTTTCTCCCCATCTCTGTCCTCAGAAGGGAACTCGGCACTGGCCACGAGCTTCATGGCAGTCTGTGTGATCTCCAGAAACAATAAGACTCACTTTCTTTGTGCTGGTCTCCTGTCCCATTGAAAGTGAAAGATAATAACTACAATTATATATCTATGGTAACTCATTAAGCATCAATATGTAACTAATATACCAGACTATTTCTTGGAAATATCATGGAATTTCATAAGTAGAATGAAGCTGTCTGTACTAATCCATTGTCTTACACCTTCTCAAACTGCCCCTATCTCAGATACCCTGGGGCTAGTGGGCTCCCTGTTCTCGGTGCTTGCTATGCTTGATAACGCATGCCTGGGCAGTTTCCTCATCCCTGGAATTAATTTGATTCTAGGCAGCTTCCCCTGGCCATGTGCTGGTTTTAAAGAAAGTTTAGAGTAGAAAGCAGATAGTCCTGAAGAGAGCTGCTGTTCCTTTCACCGAAGGAGAATGCTAAGAGCACTTTCTCCTTGTTTTCATACCTACTCATGGGTGGGGGATGAGCTATCTTCCATCAAATAGTTTGCTATTTGCTGAGAATTTGAGGATCATCCATAATAAATTTTCTGTAGAAAAATCTGGCAGATAAAGCCCCTAAGCTAGTTGTTTCTTGATTTCAGAAAAAAAAATGGGTTTCTCAACAAGAGCTAATAGACCCTATGTAGGGACATTTAATAAACCACAGTCTTAAATATTCTTTTTTAAATCCTTAAACACATGTATGGTGGTTTCCTCTTTTGTTGATGAGACACATCTGGTTCTTCAGGATGTACATGGCATTTTGCTCTTCTTTGCTCTTCTTTCTGACATATGGCAAGACTCTGGGTCCCTGAAGATGCCTTAATTGTTTCTCTGATGAATATTCCTATAGCTGAGGCAGGGGAGATACCAGTACATATGGTAAATGGCTACATCAAAATACCTGATGCATGCACAGGAGGATGTACATCAGGCTTGCTATACTCATATGTGATCATGTTTACTATCGAAAGCTACTTGAACACCAAAATACTGAAGGTGATTGTGTTTCATTACCAACGTGCTGGGTTACAGATTATTCCTCATACATTTCTGAGTTATTTTTATCCACTTCCTGTTGGAAAAATTGTAGACTTATGCAGCAGCATGTATTTAGCTCCTGAGCTTCAGCTCTTGTGATACAGTGCAAACCTGTTCTTTGCTTGTAGCCCCCCTCTGGCAGCTGGGCTATTCATCTCATTACAGAGCCACATCTCTGCTTCTGATCCAGTTTCATCTCCTGCAGGGCTCAGCACATCGTGGTACTTTGTGTACCTTTCCACATCTGGAAAGACCTGGCACATCTGGTCAAGTCTCTCAACCCTACTACTTTCCAGTCACCTCTTCTCTTTAGACTTCCTGGGACCCATTCCTGTCCCAGTTCTTCCTTTGCCTTCAGGTGTGACTTCTCCATGTCACTACCCACCGCCCTCCTCTCTACAGCTAACCATAGGCCTGTGCCAGCAGTGATGAGCAGGTCAAGATGGCTTCAACTAATTCACTACACAGTGGCTAAAGGCAGGGATAAAGGGGCCGTAGAGTCCTGCTATAAATCCTGATTCCTTGGGAACTATAACCATGAGCAAGTCATTGAATCCCTCCATTTCAATCATCTGTGAAATGAATGCGATCGTGATTCATTCATGTGTCTTTCTTCCCCAGTCATCACTTTTCACATTAATCTGGCAGAAGTGGTCTTGTTATGTCACATTTTTATTGTTTTGTTTCATTGTTTCAGAGTGTGATTTAACTGTAAGTTTACCAAAAATGACTTTTATCAGGTTGAGGACATTCTCTTATTTCCATTTCATTGAATTTTTATTGTGTTGTTCTAAATGGGTGTTTAATGTTGTCAGATGCATTCATACATGCATGTAGCTGACCATTTGGTCTTCCTTTTCATTCTTTTAAAATAGTCGCATTGACTGTTTTTCAAGTAAAATCTTGCATCCCTAAAATAAACCTTATACAGTCATTATGTATTTTATTGTTAATATTTTTGAACCTACAACTTCTAAAATTTTTATAATGATGAAGTTTATTATATGAAGCTTTATGTTATTTTTTGTGTACAAGATTTAGTATCAGGACAGTACTGGCCTCTTAAAGTGAAATAGAAGATTTCCCTCCTCTCCTGTTTCTGAAAGCTTGCGGGTAATGAATAATCTTTCTATAATCTTGCTGGAATTTACCTATGAAACTCCTGGAACTGAGAGTTTTCTGTGTAAGGAAACTGAGTACAAATTCAATATTATAGTGATACAAAGACATTGCGATTTACTGTTGTTTGTTTGTTTTGGTACCAGGACTCAGACTCACAGTCCCTGGCAGGCTCTGCACTGCTGAGCTATCTGTGATCCTTCCTGTCTGTTTTGTGTCAGTTTTGGAACTTTCATTTTCAAGTAATTTGACACTATCATCTAAATTGTCAAATCTACTCATGTAATATTAATCATACAATTTCCTGTAGAACTGTCCAACAATTTTTGGTGGTATTGCTTAAGTTCTTCTATCACAGGGTTAGTGTTTTCTCTTTTTCCTTAAACCATCTTTCTAGATGTTTACCAGTTATTAATGTTTGCAAAGAAACAACTTTTGGTTTATACATATGATACACAGCTACACAAAAATATTTGATGCATGCATAGGAGGATGCACATCAGGCTTGCTATACTCATATGTGATCATGTTTACTATCAAAAGCTACTTGAACACCAAAATACTGAAGGTGATTGTGTTCAATTATTAATGTGCTGGGTTACAGGTTATGCCTCATACATTTCTAAGTTTTTTTTATCCACTGCCTGTTGAAAAAATCCTAAACTTACACAGCAACATGTATTTAGCTCCTGAGCATCAGCCCTGGGCTTTATACATTTTGGTTTTATTTTCATTACTTCTTTAGATCTTTAAATTGCTAACTTTTCTAACTTTTACAGTCAGAAGGTTGGACCGCAGAGATAGCTCAGTAGACTAAGCTCCTGCTCCAGCAAACAAGGGACCGCGGTTCCATCCCGGGTACCGCATACTGCACTGGCCCTGCCCACAGCCACGCTGAGCTGGTCACCAAGACCAGGCTTGTGTCACATGACTGTAAGCCCAGTGATGGGAAAGCTGAAAACATGAGAATCACTGTGAGTCTGAGCTGCATAGTAAGTCCCTGCACAATACATAAAATTAAATTTAGAAGCTTAAGTTAGGACTTAATTCAGTTTATTAAATATAAGCTTTTACATAGATACATTTTCCTCAGTTACTGTTTGAGCTACACTCAAAAAAATTTGGCATGTTGAATTAGCATTATTCTTGATTGAAATATTTTTCTGTATGCCTTGTGATATCTCTTGACCTATAGGTATTTGAATTTTGCTATATATCTTGTTATTGATTCAGAAATTTTGACATTTTAGTGGTCAAAGAACATATCCTGAAAGATTTAATTTTTTTAAGTTTTCTAAAACAGACTTTATGCCTCAGCATTTGATTTACCTTATTGAATGCCCCATAAGCGCTGGGAACAAAATATGAACTCTATTTGTGGGTCATAGTGTTCTATAAACATCAGTTATAGGAGCTGGGGAGCTAGCTCAGCAGCAGAAGCACCTGCCAGGCAAGCGCAAGGTCCTGTATGATCTCTGACACTGAAAAAAACATTAGTTATGTTAAGTAGATTTATATATTTTGTTAATTTTTCTCATTTACTTACTGATTTTTCTCATTTTATCAGTTACTAGCTAATAAATTGGGGGATATTTGAATTGATTCTGCATTTTTGACCATTTTGAACAAAATTGTTATGAACACTTAAATACAGATTGTTTAGTGCTCATGCTTATATTTACTATAGGAAGCATCTGGGGTTCAGCTTCCTCGGCCATATGGGAAGATATACTTAAATTTATAAAATACTTGCAAACTTTACAAAACTTTATATTTTCTATCTCTCCAAACAAAATATAAGCGTTCAATTTCCACACAGGATAAGTTCAGGTGATATATCTGCATACCTTGGTCAGGAGGCACTAATTCTTTTTTTGTGCATTTTCTCAAAGTAAGATTCAATGAGAAGATAGTAATTTTCTAAAAGTAAGAAAATAAATGAATAAATACAAAACAAAAAGGAAAAAAGAAGTGATTTTTGAGACCCAGAACATGACCTTCATGTCATGCTTGGAGTTGCCAATAATGAGTTTATGATCAGGTAAACAACATCTGACCTTACTATGTAAAATTCTGTCGCTTGTTATGTCAGAATATTGAGTGGATGATATTAATGACCTCATTGCCATTTTGAGTGCATATGATTAATTTGAATCGCACAAGGTCAATTGGATGAACATATACAAACATTTGTGGAGCTGAAAGTCTTTTCTATTCTTTTTTCATGCTTCTAGTTAATTACTTATTAAAACTAGATAATGAACTTTCATCTCTGTTAGCTCTAATGCTATTTAAAGCTATTAAGTGTTTATATACTAGAGAATTCTAAGAGTTCACAGGAGTATCTGAAACTTCTAGGTAGAAACTCACTTAGAATCATCTGTAGATGTCAACAGTGTGGCCACATGGTATTCTTTTATATGATGCTGATGGAAACTTGTAATCTCAAGGTCAAGGGCATTTTTATACCTTTTGATATCACACTCATGAGTAACATATATGTAAATGCATATGAATACATATATAGACTGTTTTCCATGTAAAACTTTCAGTGGAGGACACTGGAATACTGTAAAGAGTAGATGAAATAGAAAATCTGGGGAACACTTGGGTGGTTTTATAAAAGCAGGAATGAAATCACTTGTATTTTCTGATTTATGAGCCCAGTTCAGACAATTCTGAATTGTAGAAAGTCCCCCCATCACAGAGTAAAAGTAGATAACCTAGCATCACGGATGCTTCAAGATTTTGCAGATGGTGGCCTCACCAGCCCCAAAATCAGTTGGAGAGGTTTCAGGGAGTGCACACTGTTTTAATTCTTCCAAAAGTAAACTCAGTTTGTGCAGTGTTCTTTTCCACCCACACTGCTGCTTAGCGTGGTCATTTGGAGATCAAACTTCACTGTGTCTGTGTCCCACCCTTATTGGCATGTGTGAGCTTCTCAGAGTGGTGGAGTGGCTCCTCTTCCATGCAGCCCCCAGAAGCTGAGAGGCTCTGTTCACTGCACTGCCTAAGCACATAGGAAGGGACCTGCCCTTCATGCTCCTCAGAGATCACCAGGCATGGTGCATGCTACAAACCACTCCCATATGGCCCATGTGGAAGCTGCACCTCATTCATCTGGACATGCTGGGCAACTCCATCTTGCAAACTCTCTGTGGACTCATAGGCGAGCACAGCACCACGCAGGTGGCCTGGCTGCACTGTGTAAAACTGTATCAGTTTTACAGGGACACTTCCGTGTCCTTGTCCCTGCACAGCAAGTAGATCCTCATGGCCACAGTCTTGCTGTCATGCCCATGCTTGTACACTGCAGCTCATCTGCCTGAGCCAATAAAAGCACCTACCTACCATTGCCGTGCGTACCACCTCCACATGGGCCAATAGAGTGTCTCCACCCTCACGATGCCTGCAGAGATGGACAGCCCCCCTACGACACATGTACTGCAGCCAAAGCCACAGGTTACAGCTGAGGCAGTGGTGAAGAGATTGTATTGCGGTGCCAGTGTAGCTTACCAAATTGACACCGTAAGGCACATCCTCAGAAGAAAGTAGGTTACTATGAGAGCCAGGCAGTAAATTGGTAGAGACAAGTGATTTGACAGACATTTAGGTATTCATGTAAAGAATCAAACTATGAAAAAGCAAGATAACATGACACTTCCAGAGGAGCACAATAACTATAGCAATGGAACCCAAAGAAAAGAAAACTAATGAAAGAAAGAGTCTAGGGAAACCAGATGAGGTATAAAATTAGGAAAACAATTCATGGTTTGAGGAGAAATTCAACAAAGAGAGATCATAAAGCAACAACTAAACAAATCCTGGAATTGAAGAACACTGGATGTGGAAAATATATATAT
>NW_004524580.1:5012244-5036142 GCF_000260255.1 Octodon degus
AGAACAAGGTAGATCAGGCAGAAGATAATTTCTGAACATTAAATCAATTCTTTTGAAATAAATTAAAAGTCTTTGAAAATTGTGGGACATATTCAACAAATATTCTAATTAAGTGGATTCTAGAAAAAAGAGGAGAAAAGGAACTATTAAATTAAATTTGTACCAAGGAGGCCCAAAGTACAAATAGAAGCCCAAGTAGTTTTACCCAAATTGAAACTCTTCGAAACTCAATCCATGAGATCGCTATGATCGTTATATTAAAACCAGTCAAGAGCACAGTAAGGAATTCTAGACAAATATGTCTGATTAATATAAATATAGAAATCCTCAACAAAGTATAAGCAAGTAAATCTCAAGAGCACATTGAAAAGATCATTCTCTACCACTAGAAAGGATTTAAGACAGAACTCTACCACTAGAAAGGATTTAAGACAGAACTGTAAGACTGATTCAAAAAATACAGATCAATAAGATGAAGGACCAGACATATAGGACCATGTGAACAGGTGACCAAAGCATTCTGTAGAGTTCATTCCCTTGTGATGAAATCATAGAACAAATTAGTTGTAGAAGAACTGTTCTCCACACGAGAGTGCTATAAATTACAAACTCAGAACCTATATTATGCCAACTTGGGAAAAAAAAGCTATGTTTATGTAAGATCTAGGAAAACAAAAGGCTGTTTATTTTAATTGTATTAGTCAATGTACTACCAAATGCATTTGAGCAATTAGGCAAGAGAAGGAAATAAGAGATACACAGACACAGAGGAAGAAATCAGCGTCATCTGTGTATAGTTGACACTTCTATATGCAGAAAAACCTCAAAAAAGACAAAACAAATAAATCTTATAGTCAATAAAAGTTTCAGTATAAAAATATTAAGATAGAAAAACCAACAGCAACTTTCATGCCAACAGTAAAATTGCTAAGGAGAAAAAAATCACAAAGCTCAGTAACCAATGTGACCATTCTCAGTAGTTATATGAAGAATAAAATGCCTAGGAATAAATTTAACTGAGGAAGTAAATGACCTGTCCAGTGAAAATTACAAAACACTGATGAAAGAAGTTGAAGATGACACAGGTAAATGTAAGGTTTTCTCATGTTTATGGACTGGAAGAACTGTTATTATTAAAATGTCAATTCTCGGGGACCACCCACTTGGGGGCCCCCCTCCTGTCCCTCTCTCAGCTTTCTTTCCCTCAATAAATATATTCTGCTCATAAAAAAGATGTCAGTTCTATCCAAAGCAATTTGCAAATGCAGCGCAGTCCCCACCAAAATAACAATGGAATTTTTCACAGAAATAAAAAATGCTAAATCTCATAGAGAAGCACAAAATAATCCCAAATAACAAATAATTTTTTTCTTTCTTTTTTAAAAATTTATTTGGTACAGGGTCTTCCTGTATACTTTGAGCTCATAGTGATCCTCCTGTTTATCCCTCTCCAGCCCTGGTATTACAGGCGTGCGCCACCATGCCCACTTTTGGGGCTGGCATTGCATGTGGTACTGGGGATTGAATTGGAGTCCTTGTGCTTGCCAGGCAGGTGCATAGATCACCCAGCTGTCTCCCCAGCCCAATCATTTTCAACAAAATATCAAAGCTGGAGGTCTCACCATATCTAATCTCAAGACAACCTAACAGGCCTCTAGAAACCCAGGCAGCATGAGCTGACATCAAAACTGATATGCACACCAGTGATACAGAAAAAGAACTAAGCATTAAATCTACACATCTACAGCCTATTCTCAGTAAAGGTGTCAAAGATATAGAAAGCATAGCATCCTGAATAAATGGTACTGGGGAAAGTAGACGTCCATATCCACAAGAATGAAATTTTACTCTACTGTCTAAACCTATAAAAACCATAAAATGCAAGAAAATGTATCAAAGAACTAATAAATGCTCAAAACTATAATATTAGAAAAAAATACTTCAAGACTATGATAGCAGCAATAAGTCTACAAATGAGACCCCAAAATCACACTTGCAAAACCAAATAGGAACATATCAAACTAAGAGACTTCTGTACAGCGAAAAGTAACAGTGAAGAGACAACCTTCAGAATAGGAAGGAATAGGAGAAATTTTAACACATTATTTATCTGAAAAAGGATTAAAACACAGCAAATACAAGGCTCTCAAAATCTCAGTAGCTGAAACAAGCAAATAAGCAAAACATAATCCAGTTTGTTTAAAAAATGGCCCAAGGATATGAACAAATATTTCTCAAAAAGAACTATGAATGGTGAAGGAGTACATGAGACATACCTTCCAATGGCTAGTCATCAGAGAAATGCGAATGGAAGCCAGAAAGAGACGTAGTCATCCTAGTCAGAATGGTTATCATTAGGAAAGAAAAAACTAAGCGGGTGGAGGTGCGTGCAGTTAGTGCTGGCACTCTGGAGGGCTGAGGCAGGAAGTTCAAGTCCAAGTCTTGTTAACTTCATATCTTTTTTTTTTTAAAGTTCTTTTTTCTTTTTTTTTTTCTTTTTTTTTGACATCAGTTATTTTTATTTTAAAGAAACAAAGAAAAAAATAAAAACAGTGGTACAAAATCTCAAAACAAGATTTTAGGAGAGTAACAATGGTTAGTACATTGTGTATTGTTACTGCCAAAGTAGTTTCTCATATTACAAGATATAGGCAAGAAATAATAAGCAAAGAACATCGGTACAAACCTCTGTTTTTTTAAGTCAACAGAAAATGGAAATATACTTTTTAAAGTTTCTAATACTAGGAAAAGATATCATACAATGTCTTTTTAAATAAATTGTAAGTCAAAGATACAGTATAAATCTTAGAACAAAAATTAAGATTAAGCAATATTCAGAAAATTAAATGTTTCAAAACAATTGAACTAAGAAAAAGTTTTCATGATAGCAAAGAAGTACTAAGAGTAAAACATAAGATAAATACTGGAATGGCAAGTAAATGACCAGCACTTCTAACAGTTTCAGGATAGGATATCGCACAAAGTTCTAGTGTGTTGTGGACATGCATAATGACCGTGACAGTTACTGGTGGCCAGGCGTCACCTGTGGAACTGCGCTACAGCTATTTCTTTGAATCCACCCTGTAGACTCAAGTGGAATCATGACCCATAGGGTGGAAGGGAAGTTCATTTGTAGAGTGTGCTGATGAAAATATTCTGCTGCTGAACTTCATATCTTAGTAAGATCCTGTCTCAGAAAAAAAAAAAAAATAGCAATAAAACAAGACTGGGTAAGTAGCTCAATGTGAAGACGCCAGATTCAATACTCAGTATTGAATTGCTTAAAAAGAAGCTGAAAAGTAAAGCACTTGTAAGGACACAGAAAAACCAGAGCTCTTATGGTTGCTGGTGGGAGCCAACTTTATGGATAAAGTTTGCGAATCCTCCCCAAAACTAAAAATAAATCAGCCAAATCATGCAGCCACCCCACTCCTGGTTATATATGCAAAGGAAATAACATCAGCACATCAAAGTGATACACACACTCACATGCTTATTGCAGTGATATTTGTAACAGCTAAGATATAGAATTAATCTAGTTATCCACTGACATGATTAAAAAATATGTATGTATAACAGTGCAGAAATCAACCATGAAGAGGGCTGAATTTTGCCACCTGTGGCAAAATCAAATGCAAGTGCAGGACACTGTATATTTGAAATAAGACAGATAGAGAAATACTGTTTGTTCTTTCTTCTATGTAAAAGTTGCAGCTGAAGTCAAGTAGAAGACTTGCTTACAAACACTTGGGTAGGGGATGAAGAATCTAAGTGGGTTTGGATAGTAAGCACCACCACGCTGTCATACAGGAGGGATGAATTCTAGTATTCCACAGAGTAGTCTTGTGACCCTATTTCATAATGATCTCTTTTGTATTTTATGAAGACAGAAAATGGACTTCAAGTTTTCAAGCAACATGAAAAGGCAGGGGGATGGGGATACTAGTTACTGGGACTGCTCAGTACACACTGTATATGGGTTTTAAATCATTACATTGTACCCTATGACTATGTGCAGTTATAATAGTCTAAGTAAAAAGAAATTTGAAATTTAACTAGGCGTGGTGTTCTAGGAAGCTGAGACAAGAGGATCTTAAATTTGACCTCAGTCTGGTTAGCTTAGGGATTTAGCAAGATCTTAAGTGGAAAATTAAAAAAAAAAAAAATTAAAGAACTGGAGAGGTAGTTCAGCGCAAAGGCCCCAGGTTTAATTTGTAGTATCAGGAAAAGAGAATACTGAAATAAAAAAGAAATATTGTTATAAACTCACTCTCTCTCTCTCTCTCTCTCTCTCTCTCTCTCTCTGTGTGTGTTTGAAACTTAAAAATAATTGGCAAGTGATTCTCTTAGATTGGATTAGAAGTGGTAGTATCAGTCTTGATTTTATAAAACATGATTAACACAGCTTATGTTTAAAACACAAATGAAAACTGCTGTATCCCAAATGCTATTTGGTTAAGTAGCTCTGATTCCTACTCGCTTAATTCCAAAATAACATTGTGCACACATGATTGGATTTCAGGAATGATCGCACTTAAGCCCTTTAACACTTTTACATGCTTTTGTAAAAATATTCCTCACACAAAGAGAAATATCTCACATTTTTACCATAGAAAATGTGCCTATTAATGAATCTTCAAATTTTAATTAATTGCTAACGGAAATAATAAAAAAAATGTCAATAGGGCTGTTGCCAATGTGAAGTAAACTACTATTTTAACAAACTGGGCAAACTAGACTGGTTAAAAGATATATTACAAAAGAACTACTAAAATAAGATTAACAAAAATGCTTTTACTTCACCCATCTGCAACCTAGTCTTTCATATCCTACAAAATCAAAAAACTTGGCTTCATAATTTTCTAATTCGATATGAATTTTTGGCATTACTTTTTCCTAGAATATATATTTGACAAAATAGTTATATTTATGATATAAAAGATTTTTTAGCATTGCCTTCAAAACTGTGTGTGGAATAGTAAGTTATTTTTTAAGGTTTAAGAGTCAGAAAGAAGCATAGGGGAAGAATCTTATTATTGCCTTGAAATTACACTGACCTGATTTCTGGCTTAGCCAAAGGGAATGTGTTTCTATCCCATATGTATTATATTAATCTGAAGTCTTTCTCCCTTGGGGGTAAGAAAAAAAATTTCTTTTTAATTTCAGAATAATTTGACCTTGAAACAAAATTTATTTGCCAGTAAACATGGGAAACTTAGAATTATGAAATATCTTTAGACACACTCTCTAAAACTGTGCTGTTACATTACTGTCTGTTTTATTTCTTGGAATTATTTTGCTCTGTGGTTCATTCACAGCCACATCTTAAGAAAAGAGAAAAAAATGGAAATACATATGACTATTGTCTTGGTTACTTTTCTCTCATTGCTGGGACAAAATACCCCACATCTTAAATTAAGGAAGGAAAAGTTATTTACTCAGTTTGTGGGGGTTTCAGTCCATACTCAGCTGGCTCCAAGGCAGCGTGGCACATGGCAGAGTGGCACGTGGCAGAGGGCAGCAGTTCATGGTGATGGAAGACAGCAAAACAGCAAAAGCAAATGAGAGGAGTAGTGGCAACAATGGCTGCAGAGAGCCGATCTGTCTCTCTGTCTCTTTTATGCTTCATTCAGGCTCTCGGCCCCAGGCCAGGTGTACCACTCACACCCATAATCCCAGCAGTATTTACATCCATAATCCCAGCAACATTCACATCTTTAATCTCAGCACTGGATCATGAATTAACCACAAAGTCTAGAAGTTTGCACTGTGAGTACATGAGGATTTAGGGGGAAAACTAGACACAAATCCTAACTATGAATAACTCCAGCTAGCTAAGACATGCTAGGTGGTTTCCCTTGAGGTGATTTTGTTCCTTTTGATTTGAAAATGGATTAAGGTCCTACCAAATCTTGTATCATTATACAAGCTATAAACAAAGCAAAGCAGGTGTGTGGTATGATGGATTCCACTTTTTAGCCACAGGTTGAGGATGTAGGGTTTTCTCCTTTTATTCCTGGAAATTTCTCACAGTTGGAGTGAAGTTACTATTTTTCTTTGTCTTACTTGAATTTTCAGATATTTCACAATAAATATCTCTTAATTCTAATTATGAATTCTCACATGTATTTCTCCCTTAAATTGAGTAAATCTTTGTTGTATTTATCTATTATAGATGCATTTCCCCCAAGAGCTATTAATTACAGATGGTGATCTTAAAGTTTGTTACCTGTAATTGAAGAAATATATGAAAGAAAGTGATTATTAAACAATCTACAATTTTTTAACTCAAACTTCAAATCAAAGATTATCCTGTTGAGTAGCTAAGAAATATGAATTAACAAAAAGTTAATGAAATTTCAAACAGACCTGTCATTTCACAAACTACCTCAGAGAACCTAGTTAATTGTTTGGAAGAACTAAATGAACATTAATAGAGGTCCTGCACGAGTGCTGAAAAACTTACACTGTAACTTTAATGAGTAAACTAAACTTCTAAGAGTATGTTAGAATTATTACTACTCAAGGACTAGAAATTATTATTATTCAAAGACTAGAAAATAGCCCTCTGTTTTCCACATAAAGTGACTGTCCTTTAATTAGAGGCCGACTCCATACACTGGCCCATACCTGCAACCCGCGGGTGAGACCTACTGTGATACTGTATTTTAGATGTACTTTTGAATCACTGTCAAGGGTAAGTTATACTGATGGCTGTGACTGTTCTTTCTCAGTCGCATCTTACTGAAATTGTAAGGTAAGATGAGCCTGGTTTTAACTATATGGGAAAGAAACGTGCTCCTTTGGCCTAAATGCTAAGCTGTCTCTGTGTATCCTTTTCTGCCTTCCTTGTGGTTCTCTACTTCCCAAACTCTTCTCCCTCTCAGGACTACCTTGAATGCCTACCTTTGTTCTTTCACAATAGTTCTCATTTTCTTTTCCTCTATGTTTCAAAGAATTTTTATTTGATAATGAGCCAGGTGTTCATTATGTGATTATCCTGTAGGTCACTGAGTTTAGAAAAATAATCTGTACCACTAGGAGACATGCAATATAGTGAAAAGGAGAAAACAGCTCTATCTATCTATCTATCTATCTATCTATCTATCTATCTATCTAACTATCTATCTATCTATCTATCTATCTATATCTCTATGTGATATTTTCTGTACAGTAAGATACTTCTGATGCACAGTAAGAAATAACTATTTTAAATGGATAAGGTCTAGTGAGTATAAATTTTCTGTTTGCTTAAGAAATAATTAAGTGTATCCCACTCAGCAATTTAAAAAATCAGATGTTGAGATATTACATAACACGCCCACCCTCACTGCCTGGCGAGAGGACTCTATAAAATGCATATGTCCAACTTCTTTACTGATGTACAGTCTTCTCAATATGAATTTTGTATTTCTAGTAATTAATACTGTGTTGGCACAGGGTAGACACTCAATATGTGTTTCATTAAATATCTTTTCCATATGTATTTTCAAACTATCATTTAAGTTCATCTCTGTACAGACAGCCAATATTAAATACTGAGCCAAATCCCACTGACAAATTAAATGACACAAACCACATAAACTATTAAAGGAATCGTAAACTTTTCTAATATGGTCCTAATATTTATACAGAGATAAATAACAGCTTGCGATACATGTTAGAGTTATGGTACTAATCTATCTTAAAAAGCTGTATTTTGAAAGCTAAGAACAGGTCTGGGGAGATAACTCAGTAGAATAAGTGCTTGTCTGGCAAGTGCAAGGGCCTAAGTTCAATCGCCAGTTCTGCCAAAAAAAAAAAAAAAAAAAAAAAGCCAGGAGCTATTTAATAGATCCTTACAAAAATTTAAAAATCAGATAGTAGTTGTTCTTAAAGTTAGTTGTGCATTGGTTCTTAAAAATGGTATATGTATTCCAAATATAGCTTGTGTTAAATCACTTGAAGTTTCAGTCCTCTCTAGAATACTTGAAACCGTTGCTGAAACAGTACACTTTTGAATGGACACTTCCACAGCCGTGAAGCAGGATTACCAAATTTAAAATTTGACTTAGCCTGTGGATCTGAAATTGTGGAGTTTTCCTGGACTTGTTTCTGGGCAAATACTGCCTGTTAGGAGCTTTTGTCAAATAAGTATCATTTGGATGCCCTGGGGCTCATCGATTCAGTGGATTAAAAGCAGATTTGGAAAAATTCATTCAAGTCTGAATCTGCCAATATTCTGTGTGATGTTGAAACTTTCTTATCTTCTTCATACCAATTTCTTCATCTGGAAAATGGATATGAGTGTCATTTATTCCCCCATATGTGCCACTAGAAATTACATAAAGGTGCTTAAAATATATTGCACAACTGTCATGTAATAAACACATAATAGAAATGTTTTTATATAACTTTTTGAAAACGGAGTCCTAAAAGGATATCTTTGCTATGAACATAACAAAGACTTTTATTCTTTGTTTCTGCTCCTTGAAATTTTTTGGAAAAAATTATTAGAAATTATTAGAAAAGTAGTATTTCATATTACTTGTAGCTCGAGAGACAGTGAACATTTTCCTTGTTCTAGCTCTTGGCAGTAGATTAAATGAACTAATATAATATATTTGGCAAATTTTCTTTGAGTTTTTTTTTCTGGCAGATACCTCTAAACATAGTTTTAAAAAATTGTTTCTAAGAATTTTTAAGTTGCTCAATTTTTGTTGGTCAGAACTTTTGTATTATGATATTTCTTGATTCCCTCCCAAACCAATGACCTTATAAACCAAACAGACTTATAGCACACTACAAATACAATGTCACTTTGCACTTCTCAAAGAAATGAAGTAACTGGAAATTATGCATTTGGGGAATAATTAGTGTTGGCATCCTCTCAGTATACAAGAAATTATTTGTGTGCTTTGAATTTTGGGAAATAGCAAACCACTTAGAAGTTCCCAAGGTTCTGCACTGGTTTCCTCACTTTGCATTAGAATCGCCAGGCTGTGCCTCAGGCGCTCATGTGGCTTCTGGAGGGAAGCGCTGGGTCTGCTCAGGGACCCCACTCCCACTGTCTGTGCATCGCTGGTCCCATGGAAATTCTCCATCTCTCTGTAGTAGTCTTGTGATGATTTTCTTTTCATGACGATGGGGTAAATGGATACAGTTGGACGACCATCGTGCAATTTTTTTTCCTTCTAATCTCTTTATTTCTTTGAAATATAGGTGAGAGACAAGAACTTTGAGCTGATCTTAAAATTCTCACTTAAAAAAGAAGGGGATTGCAAAGGGGATCTGATCTTTTACTGGTGGTAGAGTGCAGTATCAGGGGCAACAGAGGGGCAGGCTCTACTGGTGGCCCGTCAATCTTGGTTTGTTTTAGACAGCTGGGGAGGCTAGACAGGAAGGCAGTGGAATTGAAAGAGGGGCCGCTCACAGGTAGAAGCTTCCAGCAGGAATCCTTGTTGTTGTGACTCTACTGATGATTTTTTCCCCTAAATCACCATCCCCTGAGAGTGAAAAGAAAGCATCTATTCTTCCAGGTTCTAAATGCATCTCCATGCCTCTCCATCTTTCTCTTCCTGGGGCCTGATACCATCATTTGAATATCTCATTCTTCATATGAAGGCCAAATTTCAATATGAAAGCTGTACTTGCTTACAGTAAAACATACATAGCTTTCAAATATACTTCATTAGATGCAGTTATGAAATGTTTAACAGTCTACTCAGGACAGCTGCAGTCCTTCCTTTTTCATCAGTCCTCCTTCTTAAGGCCCTCCTTCTTGAGTCCTCCATCCAATTTCTGGCACTGCTTCTAGGGTTGTTTCTAGCCCTAGGTTTAGGTAGAAGAGAGGTCTGAGCTGTTAGCATTAGGAATCCCCTTCAGCCTGAGATAAATGGAATTACTACACTAAGCAGCCTGCTTTTAGGAAATATTTTGTCTTAAGCTACAGTCTCTGACAATGCAGAGTTGAGGTTCTCCCACCTTTGGGTTTATCTTTGTGTTTCCAATTTATCACCTTCTGAGTTAAGTTTCATTATTTATACTGTAGAGTATGTCTGTGGCCTTCTACTTCAGGTGACCTCATTTTTCTTCCTCTCTTCTTTTGTTATAAACCAACAACTCCACCAAAAAGCTTTTAGCTCTTTTGTGTTGTGTGTCTGTATCTGTCCTTCAACTCCCAAATGACTTAGACTGCCGGACACTTGAGTATATCTGGAGCAAAAGCTGAATGTAGCTGGCTTGCATTGTTTTCTACTATTGTTTCGTATCATGTGCTGTTTTGGTTCATTCCTTAAACCACGTCTCCTTTTTAGAAGCAAAGAGATGCTGCCATACAACTGCTTTGAAGTTTATCAACTTTAGTACTCAACACATTTGACATGAACACTATGTTTTCAGCACTTGTCTCATACTCCGTGCACAGACTAGAACTTGGCAGTGCAGATAGCCTCATGATCACTATTCATGTAGCCAAAATAATGTGGCACTTGCCGTTTCTGGTAATCATGGTACCTCCCAGAATTAATGCATGACATGTACCAAAGTGGCACTGTCTATTTTTGTGAGAAGAGAAAGGAAGGAGGGAGAGAGGAAAAGAGAGAGACAGAGAGAAAGACACAATTGCAGCTTCCGTAAAGGGAGAGAATTCTTACGTACTTATCATACTTCATGTCACCTCATGAATTTGTTCTACTTATAATTCTGTTTCCAGAAAATACCAGGTAATGCAAGCAGGCTCCTCCCACAGTGAAATATATCCTTAAATTACAGTCTGTGGGACAAGAAGAGACTAATACCAACAATTTGGGGATCCAAAAAGTTAATTTCTACAGTGAAAGGTCACTTCTCAGTGAATTTAAGACTTGGTAAGATCAGTCTCACTAATGTCCTAGTCAGCATGTAGTAATAATAACCCCAAGTGGTTGCAAGCATGAGCAGGCCGGGAAACCAGTGTGTATCTGTGTTGCTTCTGTTTCAGCTTTTCTCTGTGCATATAATATATGGTATTTTTACTGATAAAATGTGCATATAAAAATTACCCAAAAAATACCCTAAGTCTGTGCCAATCCTTATACTCAATTAAGTTTTAAAATTTGGATTTATAATATAAATAAAAATTCATTTTTATATACTATTTGTGAATTTTCCATCATAAAATATTCTAAAATATGATTTTCGTATTTTGTTCATTTTAAATTTTTTTTCTTTTGTTTTTTGAGGCAGAGTCTCATTGTGCAGTTCAGGTTGGCCTTGAGCTCACTTTATAACTCAGGCTGATCTCAAACTCTCAATGATCTTCTTGCCTCAGCTTCCCAAGTGATGGGATTACAGGAGTGTGCCACCAGGCCGGGCCTCCATTCTTAATTATATTGAATATTTAAGTGAAAGTGGTAAAAAAAAAGAAGTAAAAATGGTATTTAATAAGATCTGTAAACTGTATGAAACCTGTTATTTGTATTTTATTCTTTACTATATTATAAACTTTCCTTTTTATGATATTAGTTAGATTTTTTTTTCCTACATAACTTTTTAATGTCTTTTTTTTTAAGTGTTGGGGATTAAACCTAAGGGTTTCACAATGAGTTTGATTTCCTGCCATTTTCTGTCTTCTTTTTTTTACTCAAGACGGAGTCTTACTATGCTGTTAAGGTATCTAGATTGGGCTTAAAGCTGTGATCCTCCTGCTCCAGCCTCCTAGAATGCTGAAATTATAGGTATGCATCACCACTCCTGGATTTCTGATGTCCTTATTTCCCCTACTGAATTTAAAAGATGTCTTTCTACTCTAGGATAACTTATAAAAAAGTGCAAGTCAAAGTGGTAAAGGGTAGGGATATGCCTGTATAGTTATACACTTTGAATATGGATCTTAACTGCAACACTCACCGGTTCACTGGCTACTTTGGGTTAGGTAATTAATCATGCAGATTAATTTTCATCAATTCTATAATAAATTATATAATTGTTAATTGAATACATATAAGCATTAATTTCTAAATTATTTTCAACATTATTCATTTTTCTCTGCATGGTAGAATATACACTGTTTTCTGGAGAGAAAAATATTTATTTAAGTTTTTTCAAGACATGTAGTTTATTACATGTATATGTATGCCTTGTGACTTGAATTTTGGAGAAATTTCCCCAAAAATGATGTTACAGACTCTGCTTCTCAAAATCTTAATCAGAGGTTAATAAGGCATAGAGATTGCATACACGTACAACAGAAATTTATTTAGTCTTAAACAAGATCTAAACTCTTAACCATGCTACAACATGAATAAAATTTGTGGACATTGGGTAACATGAAATAACCAATCATAGAACACAATGTGATTATTATTATGGATTTATTCTTGCTTTTCTACTCCAATAATATACATGATTTATATCAGTATCCTTTCATTTGTTTGCTATATATTTGTAATATGATTTGAAGTCCGAGTCAGGTAGTCAGTTCTGTTCTTGGTCAAGATTGTTTTGGCTATTTGGGGTCCTTCATGGCTATCTGCCCATGTTTGCAGCACATGAAGGTTACATTCATTGTGAAGAATACACAAATGTTCCATAACACAACTTAAATGTTTTTGTATTCCTTGTCCTCTCTTCACTTCTCTCAATTTTCCCTTCTGACACCTCTTGCTTCCCTTTACTTTGGAAAAAATCTCTCTCCCTGCTCTTATTTTCTGTCTTTGATTTTGCTGTTTATTTTAATTATGATTTGGGTTTCTCAGATAAGAGATAAGAGAAATAATACATTATGTATGTTTATATGTCTGTTTTATTTCACTAAATACTTTGGTCTCAATGTGCATCCACTCTTCTACAAATGACACATATTTGCCATTCTTTGTAGTCATCTACAATGTATAAATACTGCATTTTTTCAACCCTTCATCTATCTCCTGATGGACAGACATATAAGTCCCTTCCAAGATTCAGCTATTATCAACTGTGCTGCTTTAAACAGATATGTACAGGTGTCATGACAACATGATGTCTTTAACCATTTCAGGAAGATGGATAGAAGATGAATACTTGGATCGAATGGAATTCTGCTTCTTAACTTTTGAGGGATCTCTATATTGATTTCCATAGTAGTTGTACTAGATTCACTCCCAATGACAATGTAGAATTTTTTTTTCCCATAGCCTCACCAGCTTTTCTTATAATTTGATTCTGTTGATAATTACCACACTTTCTGGAATAAGATGAGATACCAATGTGAACGATTTTATAATGGAGAGAGATACTGAACACTTTTTCATTGTTTATTAGCCATTTGTACTTCTCTAACAGAGTAGTATCTGTTCTTTTCAGATGTCTATTGTTTGGCAGGGTTTTTTATTTTGTTGGTTCTAATTTTTTAGTTCTTTATATATTCCAGATATCATTTCTCTGTATGAAGTGTTCTTGGCATATTTTTCCCATTATGTAGGTTTTCTTTTTCTTTGTTGGCTTTTTATTTTGCTCTGCAGAAGTTTTTAATTTGATGCAATATCATTTCATGGTTCTTCAAATTATTTCTTGTGAAATTGGGGCTCTATTCAGAAAGTCCTTGCCTGTGCCAATGTTTTTGAGTTTTAGCTATTTTATCATCCAACAAATTAAGTGTTTCTGTTTCAATATTTAGATTTATTTTGATTTTAGTTTAGAATATGGTGAGGAATATAGGTCAATATTTAATCTTCTGTTTGTAGTTAGCCAGTTTTCTCAGCAACATTTGCTAGAGTCTACGCTTAGAATCTTGATCCATTCTGATTTTACTTTAGTACATGGTGAGAAATATGGGTTAACATTTAATCTTGTATGTGTATGTAGTTAGTTTTCTCAGCACTAGTTGCTAGAGAGGATTTCTTTTCTTCAGCATGTTTTCAGCCCTTTCTCAAACATCAGATGGCTCAGTGTGTCTAGGGTTGGTTCTGGATCTGCTACTCTATTCCAGTGATCCACGTATCTGCTTTCATGCCATTACTATGCTGTTTATTCACTAGGGCTTCAAATTATAAATTAAAAATATGAGATTGTAGTAGTTACTAATGTTTACACTCAATGTGCACAAATTTTATTCATGTTGTAGCATATTTAAGGGCTTAGATCTTGTTTAAGACTAAATAAATTTTTATTGTATGTGTATGCCACATGATCAATCATTGGAAATTTAGGTTCATTTCATACTTTGAACAATGCCCCAATAAATATGGGAGTACAGATGTTTCTTCAAGATTCTGATTTTATCATTTTTATTTTTATTTTTAAATGTATTTAGTACAGAGTCTACAGGGTCTCACTACACAGATCAGACTCATAGTGATTCCCCTGTTTTCAGCCTCCCAAGTGCTGGGATTACAGGCGGTCTCACCATGCCCAGACTCAGTGTGCCCCAGGGGCAGAGCTAGCAGGCACACCAGGGATAGTAGTTACTAGTGATCTTCTGAATTTCAGCGGTGAATTTGCCTTTTTCATTTCTAATTACACTGTTTTTTTCCCTGTCTTTTAGTAAATCTGACTAAGGATTTGTCTATATTATTTAGGTTTTCAAAGATTAAACCTACAGTTCATTAAATCCTTATATGCTTTTATAGTCTAAATTTTATTAATTTACTAATTTTTCCTCTTGTCTTTATAATTTCCTCCTTTGTACTAAGTATAGGTTTGGGCTCTTTTAATTTTCCAGGATTTTGAGTTAGGTTATGTTTTTTTCAGCTCACTCTGCTTCCTAGTATGAGAATTCATGACAATAGACTTCTTTCTCAGGACTGTTTTCATTATATTCTATAGATCCTGGTATTTAAGAATGTCTTATTCAACATCTAGGTGTTTGTAAAATTTCTGTGATAGCTTTTCCAATTCATTTCTTGTTTCAGTGCTCTATGATCTGATAGTATATATGGGATGATTTTGATTCTTTGGTAGTTAAGCATGCTTTATGACTAGTATAGATGTGTTTTGGATAAAATCCATGAATTACTGTGAAGAATATGTAATTTGTTGTATACTAGATCACTCTGTAGCTATCTATTAAATACATTTATTTGGATGTGGGATTCAGTTCTGTATTTCCTTATGAATTGTAATAGATCTATTTATAAAAATGGGTTATTGACAAATCCCACTATAATTATATTGGTTTTTATTTGGTCTTTTATGTCCAGTAATGTTTACTTTATGAAGTTGGACTAATATTTAGTGCATATATATTTATTATTGTTTCTATTGAATTAATCCCTTAACTGTTACACAGTGACATTCCCTGCCCCCATGTGACCATTGTTACCTGCAAGTTTGGTCTGTCTGAGAGTAGAATTGGTGCCCCTGTTGATTATGGTCCTTATGTATGGAATGTTCTTCTCTATCCCTTGAGTTTTAGTCTGAATTTCTTTTTGCATTAGATGAGTTATTGGAATGCAACAAGCTATTGAATTCTTTTTTTTATCATTTCAATTTTCAGGCCATTTTTTACTGCAAGTCATTGGCTTATTCCGAACATTGTATTCTTTTTCTGTTGTTGATTATTTTATTTTATTTTTTTCCTTTTTTGGGTTAGTGTCTCACCTTGCTTGATGTATTCATTCTGTCCAGCTTTTTGGCTTTGTTTACTTCATTGTCTTTATCTAGGATTCTCTTGAATAATTTTTGGAATGCTGATTTAGTGTACACAAATTTCTTTGTCATGTATTGTTTTTCTTTTTTTCATCTATTTATTTGCAAGTTAATTTTCGAGGATAGATTAATCTGGGTTGAGAGTTGTTCCTCTTATGAGTTGAAACAGTTTCCTCCAAATTCTTCTGGCCTTTAAAGTTTGTGTTGAAAAGTCTGATGTGATTCTGGTGGGCTTACATTTACAGATGTATTTTCTTCTTTTCTCTGACAGCTTTTGAAATTCTTTCTTTATGGCCCACTTTTGGAATTTTGAATATGATGTGTTGCAGGAGCTTTTTTTTTCACCATACTTATTTGGCATTCTATAATCTCTATAATCCTCATTTACCTGTATGTTGAATTCTTTCCTAAACTTGAAAAGTTTTCTGCTCTTATTTCTGTAAAAAGATTTTTTATTTCATGTGTGTTGTCATCTGTTTCTCTCTAATTAAAACCAGCTCCAGGTTAGTTTTCTTAACAACATCTAGAATGTGTTAGATGAATTTCTGTTGTTCTTTTTCTTTTAAGGTTCCTCTTTGTATCATCACGTGTTTCCATTTTGTCTTTGAGTTCTAAGTCTCCTCTTGTCTTAGTTACTCTTCTTTAGCTACTGGGACAAATACCCGACATTCAAAATGAAGGAAGGAAAGGCTTATTTAGCTTACAGTTACTGGAGGTTTTAGTCCATATTCAGTCAGGTCCAAGGCAGAGCAGCACATAACAGAAAGCAACTTTTCATGGTGGCAGCAAAGAGCAAGAGCACAGGGAGGAGTAGCAACAGCTCAAGTAGCTAACTTCTCTTTCCTCCTTACATTATACTGCAAATTACCTGCCCCAGGGCAGGTGCAGCATTTGTGCCCACGAAATAATCAATCACAAACTCCAGAAACCACCCATAACTGCTTGAGGCTTTAGGGGAACACCTATACACAAACCATAACACCTCACATTGGTCATTTCTACTGTTTAGGTATCCAGTGGAATTGCTTAACTGTGGGGTCTCTTTTTGGTATCTTTTAACAAAATCTGTTTCTTTGATAAATTGGTCATTCATATTTTGAATAGCTTTCATCAGCTCTTCCAATTTTGTTTAATTTGTTTCTTGCATTTTCGTATTGGTCAGTTTGTTAGTTCTCCAGTCTGGGGAGTCATGACATCCTAGAACTCACTCAGAGTCTTTCTTCATCTTTAATTATCATATGCAGCTCAGCTACTCCGAGTTTGATTTCCTCTTCATTTGTGCCTCTTACGTCTGCTTTGGTGGGGGATGAAAGTCCTTGGAAGCATTCTGCTGCCTTGGTTTCTCAGGTACTGGGTGTGTGTGTGTGTGTGTGTGTGTGTGTGTGTGTGTGTGCATGTGTGTGTATGTGTGTGAGCATGTGTGATGATTATTGAGGCCAAATAGAGTGCGGACATTTTGGTTTTGTTATGAAAATCTCTTATACTTTTCCCCCCAGGGATGTATTCTCAAGCTTCATTTGTAAAGAAGTACGTTTACTCTTTCAAACTATTCAATTTAATTGGGCTGGTGGCTGTGTTGTAAGATAATTTCTACTGGGTATAACAGCATCCGAAGATCCAAGCACACATTAATCATGAACATTAAAACCTATTTGGATAAATTCAACATTTATCAATAACCCTGAGAGATGTCTTGTATTTGTCTTTGTGGTTTAGGATATGGATGGCAGGGGTTGAAGAGAAGAAGGGGAAAGGGAAGGGATTTTGTCAAGAGGAAGAAGAAAAAAGAAAATGTCAATAAATGAAAAATAAAAAAGAGATTATATTTTGTTGGAATTCTTTTTTATCTGAGATAATTTTGAGAGAGTTGGCAAGATTATTTGTCTTGGTAGGAAACAGGAATGGAGGTGGGTAGCAGAGCATCTAGAGACTGAAAGAGGCTGGGAGATTTTGGGAACTCGTTAGTGTATTTTCAGGTTTTTTTATTATCTAAGCCCAATTTTGTTAAGAATTGCCTTGACATGCTCTTGAAAGGTAATGTTCAAGTCATAACACTGCTTAATATTTGTTCTCTCATGAAATATATAGCCCTCTGTTGTACAAATGCCATATGGTAGACAGTGAGAAAAATGAAAAAGAGAGAAGACAAAAACACTAAGGGAGAGAGAGAGAGAGAGAGAGAGAGAGAGAGAGAGAGAGAGAGAGAGAGATTTTAAAAAAGGAGAAAAGCAAAAGGGGAAACCTTAAAGAGTAAAGTAATATAACACAAGAATACCAATAAGGAGCAAGAACCAAACAGAACAAAATAATACAAAAAAAAAAAAATTAAAAAACACATAAAATCAAAAAACAACCAAGATAAAGCAGAAAAGACCAAAACCAAGGAAACAATGACAAAAATAAAAACTGAAACACCTTCGTACAGTTGTTACTGCATTAGCCCAGAGGACTCACACAGCTCGGTCTACACTGGAGTCGCAGTCTAATTGCTCGCAGCCAAGCAGTATCCCCCTGTGGACCCTGTAGTTGCCTGCCCGCCACAGTGGGTGCTGCCTCTCTCTCTACATTTATCTGTCTCCTGACTGCCAAGTGTGGTCTGGGCATAGCCAATTGTGGCCTCCTGCTGTGATCCACATCTGATTCCCTCACATGAGTTGGGAAGACATAAATGTGGTTTTGTTTGCCTGCCTGCTGGTTCACCAATTCTCTGTCACCTTCTGCTAGGGACTTATGCTCTTGTTCCCTTAACTGCTTGACAAATATCAACGTGGCTCCATGTCTTCCCTCCACAGGATTTTCTCGTCTAGGCCCTGGCCAGCTCAGGTGCTGTTCATCTCTCTTCCTGCAGTCACGTATCTGTCTCAGTCCTGCCTGTGAACCTAGGGCTGCCCTCAGGCTGGGCAGCGGGCCCTGTTGGTCAGTGTGGGGCAGTGGGCTGCATCTCAAGTCATCAAGGCCTTTTGGTTGCTTGGCAACACTAGAGACAGTGCCCATTCAGCTCTGACTCCCCTGCATTGCCCTTAGGTTGGTGCCAGTCCCTGTCTCTGTCTCAGATCTCCTGCTCCTCTTTCTGCTCTGCTTGCTGTTGGTCTCAGAGATCCTTGTATCTAGTCTCTGGCTAGGAGGCTGGTGGCCTTACCCTGGGGGCTGCTGGCAGCAGGTCTCACAATGATTGACCTTCAAGCACAGCACTCTATCATATGTGAAGAGAGTGAATGACTTTCTTTTATAAAAATCTTTTATTTATGTATTTACTTGGTATAAGTCTCACTAAGCAGCTCAGACTCAGTGATCCCACTGTTTCAGCCTCCCCAGAGCTGGGATTACAAGCATGCATCACCATGCCCAGTTTCAGTGGCAGGCTCAGCTCAGGGCCTGCATGGCATGTGGTACCAGGTATTGAGTCTGGGCCCTTGCACTTGCCAGGCAGGCAAAACTACCTCCCCTGCCTGTTAATGACTTTTTCAGCATCAGGAAAGTCTTCTCTCTTCCATAGTCACATCACTTGCAGGTACTGGAAAACTATTGTTTTTAGGCTAGTTGCGTGGCATTTTGTCTTACATTATTCTCATGCTTTCCCTGAACCCCTGGCTTGCTGTACCTCACCTGCTTAGAGTGACCAAGCCCATCCTCCTGGCCAGGCTGCCATGGAAGGGCTGTCTCCTCTTGAAATCTGGTCCTCCCTCCAGATCAGTAATAAAATTGGAATATTGAGAATTCATTGCATTTAAATTTTGTTGTATCACCAGTTTATATTACGCCTTATATATGGGAATGTATCCTGTTTCCATTTCATACATGCTAAAATCTTATAATTTAATTACTTAACTATTTTTATTTATATTAATCCTTTGTATTCATAAGGATTATGGGTATAAAGTCATGAAGAACAGAATCAAAGATAAAGATAATTACCTTTTGTTATTTATCTTTTAAGCCAGCTTTTTATATTGTTTATCCTATATATTGAAATAGTTAATATGCTAATTTCATAGCTAAATTGTTGCTGACACTAGGCCTCCTGAATAGCCATTCTTGAACAGTACCCTGTGGAGATGGAGCATTTCTGTAGTATATTTTGCTGAGGAATTCATAGCAGTTCCTGACCTGTATCTACTTTGTGGAGATAAAATCCTTTCGCTCTACTTGTCTAAAAATCTGTGGATTGAAGGTGAAGTCTCTTCCTAGACTTTTCTGATTCAAGACAGCCAATCCTAACCAGGCCTGGAAACCATTGCGCTGTTTGTTTTTTCTTTTGGCAGGAATTCAAAACTAACATACCTGAAAGAGTAATGATTTTACACAGAGACAATTGTTCTAAACCATGTGTTGTGGGTTTTTTTGTGTATGTTTAAATGAAACTGAAAACCTTAACTCAATTTTTTGCTGGACAAATGTTTTCATTGACAGTAACAATGATACAGTCTACAATTGGCTGTCCCAACATGAGGCATATTTTTGTTTATCCTTTTGTTTAATTGTAAGTGGCATTTCCATATACAAGGAGAGACATGAAAATAAGTTTGCTGTACTTTGTACTATTTTTCTGTACAGTCAACTGGGCTATGACTAACATACTTCATTTGATAGGAATTATAAATACCCTTTTTCAGGAGAAACAGAGTTCAAGAATTCTTATAATTGATATACTTGTTCACTTTTCAGAAAAGTACATGCTGTGAATTTATACACCGAAGCACCAGGTAGAGAAAAAAAATACTGGCATGCTGTATTATAGTTTCAGCTTTTTTGATATTTTGCCTTTGTCTCTACAAAGCATTACACCAGTAATGCTGCTTAGCAATAACTTTTGGTTATTATAGGACAAGCTATGATACTGTAAACTGTAAGAGTATTCAGATTACATATAAATTGTAGTAATGGAAGAAAATGAAAATTATTCTGCTAAAGTCTGAAAGAAATTTTGTTAAATAATGTTATTATACGGTTCATTGAGTTCTTTAGAACATTTTGAAGTGTGTCCAGGCTGTTTTCTTGGTTTATTTATACAAGGGAATGGGTTAAGTAGAAGAAAGATCTGAACCATTTTTGAATTAAGGCAACTATTTATTTACAGCATTACTGATAGAAATTTTGTCTTATTCCTTGGAAATCATGCAGTATGTGGGGAAAAGGGATTTTCTGCCCAAAAATCTTACTTACAAAGTTCAGTTCTCTGCTTTAAGACATGATTGTCTTCTTTTCATAAGCTTGGAGATGTATAGGCTTATGAAATGTGTAGTTGTATCTCTCTAAGTATGACAAAATACACAAGGAGCATACTTGTAACATTTTTGTCACCAAGTAGAGTGATATTATATAAGCTTTTGTCTTTTGATTTCTTATTAAATGTTTTTATACCTGTTATTAAATCTCTGTAAAATATATTTATCATGTCTCCCCTAAGGGAAGGGGCCAGGCAAGGGGGAGGGTTGAGGTATGGGTGGGTACACACACTCTCCATTCCTCACCAAATATTTAATTTCCTGATAGATGGTAGACACAGAGCAGGTCATGAGAATGCAATAATGACGGTGACAGGATCTCTGTCTTCATGGGCAATTCTGTGGCATGCCAAACACCGCCCACCCTCAGAACCATATTGTTCTTAGCTCTGCCTATTACAGAATTTATTATCAATAAAGTACTGAAGAGTAAGTCACTGTGTTCCCCCAAAACCATGAGGGGCTGGAGAAGTAGGACAATTCATTGTTACACTAAATGCTATTGTCTGAGTTACACTGCTCTTGTTGCTAGGACAAATACCTGACACCTAAAATTAAGGAAGGAAAGGTTTACTTAGCTCACAGTTAGTGGAGGTTTCAGTCCATACTCAGCTGGATCCAAGGCAGAATCACATGTGGAAGCATAGAGGTTGTGGCAAAAAGCAAAAGCAAAGGGAATGGCAGCAGCTCAGGCAGCTAGCTAGCCTTTCTCGCCTTCTTACATTGTAACACAAATTACCCACTCCAGGGCCAGGGTGTAACAGTCACATCTGCAATCCCAGCATTGGGTCAAGAATCAATGACAAATTCCAGAAGCTGCCACCTGACTGCATGAGGCTTTGGGAGACATCAAGACACAAACCACAACATTCTGCCCCTGGACACCTAAAGACTCATCCAAATTCCTTTGTGCAAATGGCATTTAGTCCATCTCTGCGAGTTTCCAAAGTCTTAACAGTTTCACTGCTGAAAAGTCCAAGTTCCAAGTCTCCTCCAAGATCAAAAGCAAACTCTTTGTTATGGGCTCCTGTGCAAATGGAAAGTTAAACACTTCCAACATTTAGTGGCACAAGATAAACATCACCATTCCAAAAGGTACAAACAGGAGAATACAAAGCACTGGGAATGACATGAGTCCAAAATCCATAAGGGCAAACATTAAGTCTTGTAGATCCATGTGGAACATCCGAAGCAATCTGTCAAACTGTGAGCTCCACGTGGCTCTGCCACAATGGGCCTCTTGGTAGGAGCTCCCATGGCTTCTCTCTTAGGCTGGCTTTGCTTCATCCTTATAGTTTCCCTTAAATGATCCACATTCTTGGCTTTTCCAGTCTACTAGGGTACACTGAATAGGCCTCTCGTTCACAGCTTTACACACTGCCATTCTAGGAGCACACTGCCTGGTTTCCTGGGCATTCTTCTGAAATTGAGGTGGAAGCCTTCTGAACCTCAAAACTCTTGCATTCTGCAAGCACCTGAAACCAGTGCCATATGGATGATGCCAAGATCTGCTGCCAGCTGGAGCAGTAGCCAGGCTTCCTCTCTCTTGGCTGTAGGAGTCGAGTGCCTGGATTGCTGAGCACTCTGCCCCTGATTCAGAGGAATAACTTCTCCATGCTGGTGCCAATCTGGATCCTGATGTGGCTGCCTCTGCCATTCTGGAATATGGTGCTCTGCAGCTTTCACCTCAGCTCAAAGTCCCTGACCTTTGCAATTCTGAGGCAGCAAAGGGTGGAGACCTGCTGCCTCCTGTAATTCCCTCAGATCATCCTTTCCATTCTCTTGTTCCTTCTTGACAACGGAGATCTTCTCAACGCTATCTTCACATTCTACAGCTTTATTGGAGCTTCCTTTCTGGTCAAACTCCTGTTGGGCTCTTTACTTTTGATTCTCAATATAAATCTGACTGAAAGCTGAAAGCCCCCCCAAATAGCCCTGCCACTGCCTCAGCGTTTGACTTCTTTGACATTTCTTTTGTCAAGTTAATCAGTTCCTCACACTTAATCTCATTTCAGACAAACTCTCTGGACATGAACAAAATGCATAAAAAATTTCTGCCAAGCCATAACACACATTGTCTGGAGTCCAACAACCAATGCACTCTTTCTTCCCAGAAGAAACATCTCCAGCCTGGTCTTTACAGGCAGGATTTCTATCAGCCTTCTGGGCTTTTGAGCTCTGACCACAGTCTTCATCTCTGAACCTTTCTAATCTCTTCTTATAAGCCATTCCCAAGAGTTTGTAATCCACATGGTCAGGTAGTCACAAGAATGACCCCACTTCTCCAGCATTAAATTCTGTCTCAGTTATTCTTCTCTCATTGCTGAGACAAAATACCCAGCATCCAAAATTAAGGAAGGAAAGGTTTATTAATCCCACAATTGGTGAAGGTTTCAGTCCATAGTCCAAGGACTTAGACTTTCTGTCCAAGGCAGAGTGGCACATGGCAGTGAGAACCCATTCATGATAACAGCAGAGAATGAAGGGAAGGGCAGCAGCTGTGGCTTCTAGTAAGCCTCTCTCCCCTCCTTACACTGTAATGCAGGTTACCTGCCCCATGGCCGTGCAGTACCCACAGCTGTGATAATCAATCACAAACTCCAGAAGCCACCTCATGACTACATGAGACTTTGGGGGGACAACTAGACATAAACCACAACAGCTATTTAAAAGGAAGAAAAATATTTAATTTATTTTTTGTAATATTTGATTTTGTAATAGTGATTATCATTTGATAATTCTTAAGAAGGCTACTGGTATGCTTAGGGCAAGTTGAGCCATAGAGAAAACTTGTGTAGCAAGTTTTCCCAGCAGTCTGTTGGTTATTGGAATTCAGTGTAAACAAAATAGACATGATCTCTGCACACATATGCAAGCAAATTTCAGATTATGGTGGATGCTGTGAAGGCCTGTATCAGCTGGCTCCCTATAAGACATCCAGGTGCAAAGTTGCATTATAGATCATTGGTTGCTTGAAGATTATGGAATAAAGGTGGCTTAATTGGAAGAATCTGATCACTAGTCAATTGCCCTTATTGTTTCATCTCACATATTTGGGGATCTTTCTTCTTCTCCTTCTCCTTCTCCT
>NW_004524580.1:5037002-5055141 GCF_000260255.1 Octodon degus
CTTCTTCTTCTTCTTCTTCTTCTTCTTCTTCTTCCTTTTCTTCTCCTTCTCCTGCTCCTCCTCCTTCATATAAACATATATATATATTTATAAATATAATGTTTCCTTTGATATTCTCATAGTTTCATTTTTACCTCTTACAACTATACGGTAGGCTATACAGTAGGTGCCTTCAATATAGTGAGACTAATTTTTCATGATCAGTTCTCAAATATTTGTCCTTGATACAGACCTAAAGTGACAAATATATACTTTCATTTGCTCATCTTTGAATATAAAAGTACATTTTAGTGGTTGTCTCTTAAGGTTTTCTAATTATGAATAATTTATTACTTTTCTATACAGTAAATGGGGATAATACATATTAGAAATGAGAAAGTATAGGTAACATATTTTAACATTAAATGTAACAGCCATACATTTAAAGCATTAGGACATTTTTGTTAGCTATTATTGAAAATAAATAATACTGTAATCTCAATACAATAAGGAAAATTACTGTACATTTCTCTCAAAATTGCTTGTCTATGATAAACTGTTCTGAGATCACGTGGATGAGCCCTTGTCCATTTGAAGATCTGTTAGTTTATCCCTTTTTTCCCCCAGGAATTGAAAGATCAAAAACACTTGCATTCTCATAAAATGAATTAGCTCAAAAACTTGCATTTGTAGAGGAACTTATGAAAAAGAAAACACGAACTTCATTCTGTAATATGCGCATATTGTAAATACATAACTATAGAGACAGAGAAACTTAAAAATATTTTAATCTCTTAAATTTTAAATGAAATATCATCTACTGAATAACATCTGTTGTAAATTCTTGTCATAGGAGATAGGATACAGCAATACACTACGCTTGCCACTAGAAGGTGCTAGAGTGAAATAAACCCATTTTATAATTGTTTTCAATTATTTTACCATTTAAAGTTTAGACATTGGAATGGTGCATATATTCTTCCTTCTACCGTTACTTAGAATTATATTATTGGCTGCATAATTCTAGAGTAAGTGCATTTATAATGATACAAATAAGTTTGTTAATCTAAAGCCTGTGTTGTCCTGCAATATCCTTCAATTATTTTAAATACAAAATATTATGGGTAATCATGTGTATTTTATTCAGAAACTTTATTTTAAGAGGAAAGTATCTGTAAAATACTTCCAGTGAGATAATTTTCTCTTTCTCCCCCATTCAGTAAGTGAAACATGCTTCACAGATCCCCAAACCCAATAGCTTGTTGTTTTTATTACTGCTATAAAGACATAAGAAGAGAATAAAATAGCACAAGGATAATAATGTTAACCTGGTGCTAAAAGTTATCAAGTTAGACAGACATTTTCCAAAGTCTTTGTTAGATTAATGTTACTGATAAAAATATATTTATTCATCATTTTATAAAAATAACAAAATTTCTCTAGAGATTTGCCATCTACATTGTCGTTTAACATCTCTTTTTGAGTTAGTTTTTCTGGATTTTTAAAAATTTTATGATCTAAATAGAAATATAGGTCTTAAGCAAAATAACGCAGGCTGTACTGTTAGAATAGAACGTGGTAGTATAGAGTCCTTGCCTACAAAACTGTACAAAATTTGAGAAAGGAAAAAATTGATGAACTTTTCCCAATTTATCTGTCTTGTGATAGTTGCCTGTTCCCGCTGTAGTGGAGTACCACAAGTGCCGTAATTTAAAGCAACAGTTATTTATCTTAGAGTGCTATAAGTCAGATGTCTGAAATGGGTCTCAATGGAAAACAAATGGCAGTGTTTGCAGCGCTGCGTGCCTTCTGGAGGCTTCGGGATAGAGTACAGCGCTGCATTTTCTGGCTCTAGAAGATGGAAAGCTTTGTTTGTTTGCTCTTCTAGGTCTGAAGCCAGCAGCGTGAAGTGGAGCCTTTCTCCTCTTGGTCTCTCTGATTCTGAGCTGTCCTCCATCTCAGTTTGCAGAGTTGGAGGCCCTTTCTAATAACACGCTCGCCCACACACAGTTCTAGGGTAATCTCATGCAGCTTCATCTACTGATTAGTGAATTTAATTTCCCTTTTCCATCTAACAGGTCATATCCACAAATTCCGGGAACTAAATACAGACATTTTGGAGGAGACAGTTACCTTTCTGCTTGACGCATCTGTTGTCTGTGCATTCTTAAACAGCTGAAATGCTGTAACATTTATATTTCATACTCTTCGCCCACAGTTATAATTTGAATTTTCTCATATCAGCACTTCTTAGTGACTATTTTTAACAGCCTTTGAAAGACCAGTGGGTTGGAATGACTTACCATAACTTCATTACAAATTCACATAATGTTGTCCTTTAACTTGGTTAATATTTACCTGTACCAATGATATGGCAGGTGCTTTGCAAAGAAATGAAATTGTAGTTATATGCGCAACAAAGGCTGTGCTTTAGACATAGGAGAAATGAAAATAAGGAATTACTTACAGAATAAATTAATTAAAATTGTGACTTGAACATAAGAATGAAACATAGGATGCCATTAAAATGGAAAGAGCTTTCTGGTGTAGGGAATCAGACATAGTGTCATTTAACTGGCATTTAAGCTCAGACTGGAGCATGAGAGTATTTATCCATTTTTAGGGGAAAGAGAAGGAGTGTTATAGGCAAAGGAAGAGCACAAGTGAAGTAAGTCAGGAGGCTGCTTGGTGTTTTGAGGACTCGGAAGGCAGACACAGTGGCACATTCCCGGTGAGCAGGAGGATGGCTCGAGGTGGCAGGGCAAAGGGGACAGAGTTTACACACACCACTTTGTGTGTCAAGCTAAGAATAGTGGGCTTCAGGTCAGAATATAGGCATATCCGTAGTCCATCCACAGAGCAGACAGGGAAGATAACAGGAGCCATTGTCAGTAAGATTCAGTGATCCATGCAGGAGTTATAGACAAGGAGGGTCAAGTGAGACAGCTACTAATGCTTTCAGGATATAAGTATTTGCTCTGCATTGCAGCTGTATCTGTGAGAATCTTCGTACAGAACAACCGTGGAAGTAAAAAAGGAAAAGGAAAGAGATTGCTTCCTATTTCAGACCTTGAGGGACAATGAAAATTGTCTTATATAAAATTTGACTTTTTATATGTTTAGAATAAACATTTTAATATCAGAAGGAAAGCAATTTTAAATGATCCATAGGTAGCTAGAACTCAAAAAAAGCTTTTCAGAGAGAAAGCCTGCATGGGCAAGGCCAAAGGCGTGGTGACGTGCATTGTTCTGCCCAGCTTGGAAGTGCTGGTATGGGCAGTGGTAGAACAAGCAAGGCTGCAGAAATAAACAAGAAAACATAGAGCAACTTGGGGAATAGGGTAATCCTTAAACTATACCGCCTCGTGACAGGCAGATGGGCAGGCGTACCTGGGAAATGTGAATCTCTTCTTAAAAAAATGTATTTAGTGCAGGATCTACACAGTACACAGTGCGTAGTGATCTGTGTCACAACACAGATGGGACTTGTAGTAATTCTCCTGTTTTCAGCCTTCCAAGAGCTGGGATTACAGGCACACGCCACCATGCCTAGTCTCATTCACCATCTCAGCATGTGAGATGCCGGCATGGCACGTGGGAAATGGAATCCCTGGCCCCTGCGTCTGCCTAAGCAGGTGTCTTAATCTGCTGAGCTATCTGACTGGCCATAAGGGAACTGTAAACCTTATGACAATTATATGACATTCTTGTAAAATTTGTGAAAATGAGGTAAAGAGGTCATGTGGTAACTATGCAAACCTAAAAAGTATATAACCTGAAAGCAAAGTCCTGGTCAGTACATTTTGTGGGTCCAGACTTGAGAACCATTTGGTAATGTGAACCACAAAGCACCTGCTCTCGCTTGGAATTGTTACTATAATACATGATGAAAGGAGTTTTACTACTAAGTTCTGCTCTATTTCTTTTCAACAGGCAATGGCATGAGTAAATTTGTGTGTAGGAAAGTTCCCACTCACAGCAGTGAAGTATGCACAAGAATAGAGGTAGAAAGAGCAAGCGGAATCTTTCAACAGCCCAGATCAATATTAATGATGTAGACTACAGCCTTAGCGCTGATAATAGGAGGGAGACAGTTGCATAAAACATGAAAACATTCATCTCTACAGAATTTTGTTCCTGGATGGGAAGATTTAGAAAGAACAGGGAAATGCCTAGGTTTCTAGATTGCAGTAAGTGAGGCTGTGGTGTCACGTAAAGCAGTATGGATGGCTGAGCAGCAAGGCTTGTTTTCAAATAATGCCTAGAAAACACGTGCATAAATTGGGTTAACATGCATGCGTGTATGCATACACATAAGTTTTGAAGACACCAATGTATTGGTCTTAGAATATAAAATGCCACTATTATCTTTTCTAAAGCCATCCTCCTTATATGTAAGGGAAGGAACAGAAGCCAGACTTCATAATTAAGAGTGAAAGAAAAGTTATTTAACCATGAAAAATTCAGTTCACACATTAGTATGTGCTTTTTCCTAGAAACTCACTTCTGTTACCAAATAAGTAAAATCTTATAAGTAAAAGTACTGAGGACAAAGACAAATAATATCTACACATCAGAAAGTGAGAAGTTTAGGCAACATGGTTAGCAGAGGATAGGAATCATGTAACCACCTGCGCGAAGGACTGGAAATACAAACTGAGTTCTCTATTTAGGGACCTGAAGTAGCTCAGCACCTGATGAAACAAGAATCACTGAAAACATGCCAGAGGTATAGCTGAGATTCTGAATGAGCAATTAATCTCCCAGATTCTCTTCACAGCCAGGTGAAAGTTCCTCTTAAATTTTGTCATAAGACGGACTTACTCACCGACGAAATGAACAACTAATATCATGAATCTGAGGAAATCAAATACAATCGGGGACCAAAAGAAAGATAGTGGATGGAAGACATTAAACAGTGAAGTCATCAAATCACGTCTCCAGGATGTCGCATCTAGGTTTTTAGCTCTCTAGGTGGGGAATGCTGGATCTCTTTCTCATGGGGACAGGGTATTGACATTCAAATCAGTCACTGCTGTAATATGCATAAGCCAGTGACCTCTATCCACAGGTTTTCCAATTTACTCTTCCTGCTTTACTTTAATATAAAGCTTGTTGATTATCCCAGTAAGACAAAAGCATGGGAAAAATGAAGAAGAGTTCAGAAGAAGTGAGAACATTTATGTTATAGTTATAAAAATAAATAACAAAATACCAGAATTGATATATTCACAGAAAAGAATGGAAGACATAAAAGAAGAATAAGATGAAATATGAAAAGAACATTGACTGAACAAAAAGAATTTCAGAATTGAATATATATGATTCTAGAAGTTAGAAAAAATATAAGGACTGTGAGTGGAAAGTGAAGGTAAAAAAGAGCTAAAGAGAATAATAAGAAAAACGAAGCAAAATAAACTAAGAAACCCAGCACCCTAATTAATATATTCAATAAATTTCTGTCAAACACTGTTACACTATGCTAAGAAAGTCACAGCAGAATAAAATAAAATCCTGTGATCAGGAACCACAATAAGAAAAAAGAATTGCAAAAAAGAAAAATAATGTCCTTCACATCTCAAAAGCAGGCACAGTTCCTGAGCCCTCAGACTGAAAGTGTCCATTGACGAGATGGTATCAGAATTTAGACACACACACACACACACACACACACACACACACACACACACAGGCTATCAGTATAATATTTCTGAATACTAGGAATAAAGACACAAACCTTAAAAGCTTTTTTTTTTTTCTCATTGTATGCATTTGGTACAGTGTCTCACTACATAGCTCGGCCTTCTTCTGTTTCAGCCTCCCCAGCACTGGGATTGCACCACCATGCCTGGACTCAGTTGCTAGCTCAGCAGGCCCCAGAGGTGGGGGCGGCATGGCATGTGGGACCTGGGATCAAACCCTGGTCCCTGCGCTTGCTAAAGCAGGCACTTAGTTCACTGAGCTTAGCCCTAAAAGCTTTCCTTAGAAAGGTCACAAAAAAAAATTTGTCTAACACAAAGACCACAAACTGGAAAAGAAATAGAACAATGTTGTTAATACTCAGGTGGAAAGTAACAGCCATCTAGAATATGACGTTTAGCTAATCCCTTAGTGATAAGATTAGAAAAGAAAAGAAAGAAAGGAAAAGTAGTTTAGAATATACTTAGCCTCAAAGTTTTTCCACTGCTATCGCCTGTGGTCCATCCAGCCAAAGGAATAAATTCAAGACTGAATGCAGCGGGAGCCAGAAATTCAGAAGTAAAACACACGAAAGAGACAAAAGTGATTGGCAGAAAGTGAGGCCGAAGACAAGGACTTCTCTGTACCCTGCAGACAGAGCAGCCCGCTCTGGCTCCTTGAGGAGATGGGGAGACTGGAAGATCTCTAAATGAAAAAGAAAAAGTTAAAATGATGGATTATTTTGTATCCTCTGCTATAGAGACTTATTGAAGAATTAACGACAGGAGCATAGGAAATGGTGCCATGTCGATGTATCATTATACTAGAACCAAAACTGCTGAGAAGGAAGTGAATGGTTTTGTGAGTATGCAATTTAGACACTATAATGTTAATTTCTTTCACATCATGATTGGAGAAAGCTGGTTAAACAGTAAAAATAAAAGAGGGAAAGAGAGCCGGCCAAATAGCTCAGTGGATTAAAGCACCTGTAACAGGCTCAGGGACCAGGAGTTCAATCCCCAGGCCTGGGGTGCCAGCTCCCCCACCCCAGGATGCACTGAGATGGCAATTGAGACTGGGCATGGTGGTGCACCCCTGTAATCCCGGCTGGGATCCAGCTGTAAACAGGTGAATCACTTCGAGTCCAATCTAGTACCCTAAACACCCTGGAGACCCTCCCCTAAAATACAAAAAAAAAAAAAAAGGAAAGAAAAGAAGGAAGAGCCCCATTTGAAAAAGAAGAGGGAACGAGCCCTTCCCTGGGTGCACTGAGCTGGTCACCGAGACCAGGCATGGTGGCGCACGCCTGTAATCCCAGTGCTGTGGAGGCTGAAACAGGAGGATCACTATGAGCCCAAGCTGCACAGTCCATAGGAGAAAAATTTGAGGGAGAAGAGCTAGCGCCATTCATGAATTCAACTTGATGATGAGACAGATCAGGGTTTTTTTTTTCACTAAAAGTCTTTATAGTATTTTTATTTTAAAATATTTTCATGTAATAATTTCATTTAAAATTTTATGTATATCAGGGATGGTTGGATACCAAGATTGTACAACTGGAACCGAAATTAAGCTACCAAGGACCCAGGAGCAGTGAGAAATTGTCCTTGTGTTTAGCATTGAGGGGAAGAACATTTTTCCTGTGGAAGGAGTTGGAACTGCGTTGTAGGCCTCAAAGAGTAAGTGAATTGAGGAAGAGTGTGAAAACAAGATAAAAACAAAGGAAGCCACACACTTAGTTTCCAAAATTGTGAAGCTGGGGTCAGAATCACTGAAAAAGACCGGCATCACCGCGGACGTCTGTTCTCCATCCCAGACTCCCGGCGCCTTCTCCTCCCCCAGTGCAGCAGCCAGCTCCACAGCCCATGCACAGGAGAGATGAAGCGGTTTCCTGTCAGTTGGTGGAATCTTCAGGGAGGAGAGGCCTTGGTGCTGGCTTGTGGGAAGACAGTAAAGAGCAGAGGAGGAGGACTCGGGCTGGGAGTTGAGAAGAATTTGCCTCAGAGAGAGTGCAGGCCTATGCACAGGCAGATTTTAAGAGATGCTGTTATCATTATTTCATTCTTTCTTCCCTTTTATTATTATTTTTTTAATGTATTCGGTTGTTTGCTCAGCCCGCCCTGGGGCGTGGCTGGTGTGGCATGTGGTGCCTGGCATGGAACCGGGGTCCCTATGCTTGTCTAAACTTGCCTGAGCAGGTGCTTTCGCCCACTGGGCTACCTTGCTGGCCCCCACTTTTCACTTTTTATGAAGGTGTATCCATGGGTAGGTGAGGCTATTTTTCAGGGCCTCAACATGCATGTAAGCTACATGCCAATTTTTGTGTAGCAATCTTTTACTGGACAGAATTAGACACTTCGTCAATATTTGTTGCATCTACGTTTGGTAGTAACTGCTAGCTCTTTCTGAGATGGTATTTTCTGGTCCTAATTTAATTGCTTCATATGGATTATCTCCTCTAAGCCGTATCAAAAGCCTGTGAGATAAAGCTTGCTCTCATTCTCATTGGGTAAGTGAAAAGAATGAGATATGTAGAATTGAATTGGTAAGGGTCACAAGCTATCGCACAGAGGGGCTGGTATTTGAACTCAAGGAGCCTGATGGCTGATCCTGTGTGCACTGGTCATTACTGTGTCTGCTGTAGGTACACGAAAGAGAGAAGGAGCAAACGCAGGGAATGCCGAGCTGGAAAAGCAGAATGTGTGTGGGAGAGAGCACTTAGGATGGCTGAACCGAGGGTGTACGGTGTGCTGTATATAGGTAGGGTGATTTGGGGAATTCATAGAGGAAGGACTTGGGAAAATAAGAGAAATGGACTCACTAACAGTCTCGTCGCAGAAAACCTTTGGACTTTCTTTATCCTGATGGCCAAAGATGCCAGCAGGCAAAGAGAGGAGGGGACAGAGGTAGGAGGCATGAGGATAAATTTATTCAAGTCATATGAAAGCCTGGAAGAGGACACAAGAGATTTGAGTGCTTCATTTTTGGTTCTGGTACTTGTGAGCCAAAGCATTACTCAACAGGCTTCAACACTTAAGAATATTTGACAAATAAGAAAAATATGAACTTAATTTGAGATACTTTGGGTGGTCAGGAGATGTTCTAAGTGGAAATGTGCAGTGAGTAATTGGTTTAAAGTCAGCGAGATAGGCAAGTACAGGAGGTAGGATCTGGGTTTTGTGCGTACACAGCATTGGTACAAATTGATTTTAAGCATCTCAGGGAGATAAAGCAAAGTTTCTGAATATCATCTATGATAGCATGACCAAGGTAAGTTAAATGGTAAAAAATAATGTGGGTATAATTTTTAAGGAGCTGGGATATAACAGTGGTAGAAGCACCTGCCTGAAAAGTACATGCCTGGAGTTCAAGTTCTATCCCTGGTACAAAATAATAATAGTAATAATGATAATTTTTAAGCAAGAATTTCATTTAAATAGTGACTACAAATAAAGCCCACAGTTGTGATGAAAGCATGGGCAGAGTTCTGAGGGAAACCAGCAAAGAATGGTTGGATGGAAAGTGACACTGAGTGATTTGAAGGAGAGAGTGGCCAAGTTACAGTAATTGTCACTACACTGTTTGGCAATTGTAAAGAAGTTGTTGGTTTGTTTCAGCTAGGTATTTTATTTAACAGGTTTAGTGAAGAATTTTCAGGTTATAAGTAAATGAGAGGTGAGAGAGAAAACCCCAGTACTCCGGAAGGGACATTTTAGAAGCTAGCAGGAACCAGAAATACTAGGTCAAAACAGTTTATGTTCTAAAGATGGGAGTATCACAAAAAAGTCAGCAAGGGGAATGAAAAGAGAAGAATCGGAAGAAAAAGCAGATAGGGGATAGATACTGTCCTGGGAGGGCGCAGCAGGCAGCATGCATACTGGGCCCTTCAACTTGCATAACAGGAAGAAGTCTTTGTTCATTGAAGCTATAAAAATGGGCATAGAGTTTGCTATCAAAAAATTCCAGCAGTCTTACACCTTCATGAACCTTAGTTATCCGAGGTCTTCTATGAATCAATGATTGCTCTTTTTTTCGAATCTCTGCTGTGTTCGTGGTCTTTTTGTGCATACTTTTGAAAGTCCTGATGAGGGAGAACCTAAAATCCCAGGCTGTCTCTGTCTTTGTTCTTTTCATTCCCAGACTTTATGTCCCTTCAGCCACATGGTAATCTTCACAGAAAACTGTGCTGTTAAGCCGATCTATACATAATTAGTACCTTGTCTTGAATGGAACTTTGAGTTCTGAAGCATGGGCGGATGATGCTCATAGAAGCCAGGCAGTCGCAGAAACTGAGTTTGAGGTTTTTGATCTGCATGTCGGGATATAATTTTCCAGCCTGAGCAGATGATCTACAACCTGGCCTCGGAGATCTGCATGCAGCAAATTGCAAGATGTGGGCCTTATTTATTTATTATTTTCAGCCTCCAAATGTGGAAGGGATGAGTCAGCCTATCTGGGATTTTAAACTGCCAGTTGCAGGGACACTACAATAACCCAAAGTCATTGCTCCTAGCAAATCTCTATTAAAAAATATTGTCTGCCAGGCAGAACTGTAATATATCAGCCTTTACCAGCTCCTTTTAAGTAAAACTATACAGAAGGAGAGCAAAACCAAAATTAATACTGCAGGGCAGGAGGGAGATTATTTCCTTCATTGGCTTCTGAAATCTTTTTTGTGTTCCTGATAGCCTTTGTGTTTTACAAGAGTCAAATATAATTCATTTTACCAAGGATGAGATAAAGTTGATTTAATTTGTTCCCTGAAAAAGCTAATAATATGCAGATGGGCATGAAGGTGTCAGCAAATGCACCATGTTGGCATCCCTGACCAGGACTGCAAGTCATTCTCTGCATAGACTTCAGAACTATAATATTTTTCTCATAATAGCCCATAGATGGAACAGAATAAAGAATGTATTTTTTAGTAACAAATTACTCAATACTTGGGCGGATTACCCTTAAGCATAATAAGGTACATATTGAAAAGGAATCTTTTGATTATAGTTTAGTAATACGAGTTTCAGATGGCATTTACCTCTGGATATAAATAATTGGTTTAATTATCCTTAATGAAGATTTGAATTATAATACAAGTGAGTACACATAAGGAATATCATTACTAAATGAGTTAACATTTAGAGGATTGTAAGCCTGTAGTCATATTAGGAATTCAAAATTGTTAGAAAAATCTGAATGATATAAAGAAAGAGAGAAACAGGGTTACACCACTCTGTAAACCATCCATTTCTGCAAAAGTCTATTTCTTTTCTTTTTTCTGATTAAAAGACCTTGAGGTTTTGATGCATTTTCAAAATTTTTTCAACACTCTTTCAGTTTTCTGCATGTAGATTTTTTATATGAGAAAATAATTGTGTAGAAATATAGCCAGCTTGGCAGTCTAAGTGCCTACTTGGTGAGCCCAATGACCCAGCTTCGTTCCCTGGTATAGCATGTGCCATGGCAGCCCCAAAACCGAGTGTGGTGGCACACTCCTGTAATCCCAGTGCTGGGGAGGCTGAGACAGGAGGATCACTATGAGTCTGAGCTGCGTAGTAAGACCCTATTCCAATAAAAACAAATGAACTAACAAAAAGTTCAAAAGAAAGAAAGAAAGACAACTCATTTTTACTTACATGACATTTAATTTTTCATGGAACACAGAAATAGACACCTATTTAATCTATCATCATGAGCGGCAAACATTCTACAGTTCTTGGGTTCGGTTGACATTGCCTTCATCCTTCTAGTTTCTACATTTCCCAGGGGCTACTCCAACTCTGGTTTTAAACTTCTTTTACTGAATGTGTTACTTGTTTGGCTAACATATCCTCTCAAGGAGTACCTTTAGTACCTTTCATAAATACTTGTACAAATATCGGTGCTCATCACTATTATCTCTGTGTGAGGTATACAAATAAAATCATTTCAGGTCATATGGATAATAGGCCATTTTAAACAATCCTCTGGCCTGTTCAGTGTTGCCAAATTGCCCTAGTGAAAACTAATGCAGACACATATTTGTATATGAAACAGCTATAAAAACACTTGGTAAAGCCTGGAGCAAACTGATTTTTCCACGGCTGAAAGGTTATTATTTTTTTTTTGTATTTTAGGGAAGGGTCTACAGGGTGTTCAGGGTCTCACTACTAGATCAGACTCACAGTGATCTACCTGTTTACAGCCTCCCAAGAGCTGGGATTATAGGCATGCACCACCATGCCATCTCCATGGCTGTTTCAGCATACCTCGGGGCGGGGCCAGCTAGGCAGGCCCTGGGAATCAATTCCCCTACCCCTGGGCCTGCTTGCAGGCTCTTTAATTCACTGAGCTATTTGGCTGGGCCTTGAAAAGCTATTATCTTAAAAAATAATTTTAATAACACAAATTCTGCTCTTTTGACTGGGCTTGCTGAGTGGTTGTGCTGATCTTACTGGTGATAACTTATTCTGTAGTCAGTTTACAGATTGAGTAGGGAATGCAGTTAACAGAATCCCTTAGAAAATACAGCTTTTCTTTTTTCTTATGTTAACCTCAAGGCCTGTTCTCTGTGTTTGGTCCCTCCAGACAGGGATGGACCTACTTCTTACCTTTCCGTGTGGGGCTCCCTGGAGCACAAGGGCAGGTATGGAATTGGTTACAGTTTTAGTGCAATACCGATTCATGGGATAGAGAAATACGTAAGGGCATATGTGCCCTTCAGTACTGGAAATGCTGGAACTTACAAATGTCATCTTATTCTAAATAAGCTAAATTTAAGATGCACTGTGTAGTTTCAGGGCACTTAAGGAAAAGTGTATGTCACCATAGAAATCTTGGTTTTGCTGAAAGTACAAATGAACCTACTGTAATGGGTTTAAACAAGTAAATGAAATGATCCAGTAGTTCTCTCGGGCAGAACCATGAAGGAGAGATTTGAGTGTAAAAAGACTCATGCTTTTGAGGTCATATTGAAAAGTAATACAGTTGCTGGGCATGGTAGTCCACACCTGTAATCCCAGCACTTCTAGAATCTGAAGTATTAGGAGCCCAAGTTCCAGCCCAGTCCAAGAAACTTAATAACATTGTGAAATCCCATCTCAATAAACATGCATAAATGTAAGTGCGAAGTTACTTGAACCTAATTTTAGGCTGTATCTGTCTCCTCTTTTTTTTTTTTTCTTTTCCTTCTTCTAATTGGAAGAGGAAGAAGAAATAAAGATATGGGGGAAAGAGAAACACAACATGACTGCATATTTACCATTGATGCAAGTGATCAACTCAGAAGGAAACTTTTTTAAACAAAGCACCACTAAGGTTGATGTTGATTTGGGAATACAGAGGGAAGTGAATACAGCAGGAAGTGTGAAGCAATCAGACCTTTCTGTGCATTTGGAATAAGAGAGGGATTTAGGAGGAGGTGGACCGAGGCTGAGGGCCCACTGGTGTTTGAGCAAGGGGGCCTTAGCTTCCTCTTGCTGGGAAAAAAACTGACATTTTCAGCTGGAAGTGAGAGAAGCCTATTTTTGCCTCACAGTTACAAATATTTCAGTGTATTTTCGGCAGTCCCCATGGGAGAAAGCAGAGAGGAAAACTTCATGGCAGTCAGGAAACGCAGAGAGGAGAGGGCTGGGGCAGGAAGCATGTGTTCAGGTCCTGCCCCCGGTAATGACCTCCTGGCAAGCTCCTCCTGTAAAGAGCACATTCAGCCTTGAGGTGTTCAAGGAATTAAGCCGCTGGTGAGATTAGTGCCCCCTGAGCCAGCCATCTTCCGGAAGCTCCAGCTCTGGACACAAGATCTGTGGGGCATTGCAGATCTGAATCATAATAAGGCCTTAGTAGGACCATACTCACCCAAGAAATGCAAATGTTAGGTTGTTTTTGAGCATCTGGCATATTAGCATCTACTTGGCTAAATACAAGACTCTATGTTTTAATAATCTGTCCTATTCCTCAGCATCTCAAGTTAGAGGAAGAAGGTTTATATACTTTGAAAAATCTCCCTGCTACTTTATATGCATTTTTTTGTCCAGGGAACATGAGCATGGATCCTACCTAAAAAGTTCTCTGGGAGACTCTGGTATACACCCAGGATTAGGAATCACCAAGGATAAGAAGCACAAGTATGTTGTGCTAGCAAATAAAAGCCACTGGAGCAAAGCCAAGCCTGCTAAGTAATCTACAGGTGACAGCTACTATTTAAAAAATATCAACTATCCCAAATTAAAGTGTATAATTCACACATGCAATTTCTGGGAAGAACTCATAGACAATCTCTGTGCTCTTCAACAAATGGGACATCGTCCATCATGAAGGAATTTAACAGCCACTGTTTGTCTCATTCTTCTGGTAACTGAATTGGAATGTACCCTGGAGAGGTTCAGACATCTTTCCTTTGTTCTTCACTTCCCTATCTGGGGATCGTTTCACTACCTTTTCCCAACTATGTAGCTGTTCCTTTGTTAACCCTTCTTTTGCTTCTCCCTGGACACCCCTTCCCCCCATCCTTGGTAATTTGGACATTCTTAAAGAACATTTGCTTCTCGTTTAATTGTCCTGCTCATGTTCCTACATGTCTACTTCAATATTAGTGTCTTTCAGTTTGTTCAGTAGTGAATTAGCAAGCATATGTATCTATAGGGAGCCCTTTTTGGTCCTTGTCTTGGTCCAGGAAGTTTATATTTGTATTCCCAAGATAAGTTATTGGAATCCCATCAAGTTAATTCCAATCTACCACTTCCAGTGCAACCGATGGTGAGATTAATGACACTAAGGCACATTTATAGTTATGGGGAGCCAAGGGGTCCTAAGTCCAGCCATGGTGATGGCTGTCCAGAACAAAGACCTTGACCCAAGGCTGAGTCCAGGTTTTATTCAGCCATGAAGGAGGTGTGGCTTGAGGATGAATGATTTGAGAATTGCAGGAAGTAGGTGAGTACTATGAGCCGGGCTAGGTAGGAGGCCTGCATCTACCTCTGTCATATGCAAAAAAAGTAGTTTGCATTGTACTACTGAGATAATATCTGATGTTTGGGGGTCTGGTGCTTCAGCTCTGATGTGCAATCTTTCAAGCCCCAGGAAGTCTTAGCCTCTGTCTGGAGGCTCAATCCCAGTGGACAGTGTGGAGCACCGGTTCTTCATCCTGTCTCAACCCAGCTCATATTAAAGAGCAGCAGGTGTGGGTTATCAGGGAATCATGCCTGTCACCTTCAAAGACTACCACAAGCACCTCAGCTAGATTAATGTGCATTGTTTAAAGCCAATTGAAGCTATAAGGAAAAGTCCTCGCCAGCTCTATACCTATCAATATGTGGATATAGGGTCACACTCAGCCAAAATAAAGACAATGACTCTTCTTTCAAGGAGAGTTGCTCAGGTGGTCCTCCACACATATCAAATCAAGACCTAATTATTTTTTGGATGGCAAATAAAATTGAAACTGGTAAGTTCAGAAAACTTTATTGAGATTAAAAAATATTTTATTACCCAGTTATTGTGTCTCCTTTAACCTGTGACATTTAAATGATCATTTAATAGAATGAGATTATCAGGTCGTGCTGTTTTCTTCTTTATATCTCTGTATTTTAATTCTACATCCTTAAAATGGAGACAATTGTCACATGTTTCTAATAAAAAGCCCTCGATATAAGGTACTAGCCCCTTAGCTGTGCAAAAGCTGCTTAATAAATAACAGTTATTAGTACTTCCTAATGACACATTTCTATTTTCTAAAGTTTAGTTAACTTTTCTTAAAAAATTAACCACGGTTACAATCAAAAAAAGTAGACACACAAGTGTGAAGGCAAAACCATGTACACACATGCACAAAGTGGTGATTACGCAGGAATGTGCATTCACTAAAATGTATTGGTCTATACTGCACTTTATAAACATAAGTTATATCTGATAAAATTGTCAGAATAGACCAGTGATTAGTGCTATGGGTTGTAAAACTGGATTGAGGGTCAAAACCTAGCTTTACCACTAAGTTATTTGTGTGTTAAGGAAGATTATTGACTTTTCCACTTCAATCTTATTAGTCAACTCTAGACAAAACTAGGCAGGGTTGTTATAAAGATTAAAGGTACAGATTAGAGTACAGTGTAACACATCTTAAATGGTATATAAAGGATAGCTATTGTTTTTGTTATGTCTCTCCTGATAAACTACAATATTAAGTTTGACAAATGTATTGTTTTTGTCATAGTGTATATTTTCTTAAGTTCATTACATATTTCCAAGACATATTTTCCCTTTCCTGTGTGTCTTTCATATCTTTACATAAACATTATGTCTCTTTGTAAAGAAAATCAGGTTTATAATTTTTTTTGTTATCCTAGTATATCTCCAGCATTTATTGCTGCAGAATCTATTAAGAGCAAAATTAAAATTCATTAGGTAAATAGATATTGAAAATCATATGAGGTCACAAGGAAACTTTTTTTTCTGGGAAATGCTCATTGAATTGGATATTCCGAACTCATAGTGAAAATTGTATCTTACCAATTTAAACAAATTTACCCAAAGCATAACCATTCTGTTAGCAACAAACTTTTAAAATGATATGAAAATAAGTTTTATTTTAACCTCAAGTACTCTACTTAACTTTTCAGATCCCAGAAAATTACAGTAATGCTCAATTGGAATAATATCAGATAATGGAGAATCCAGATCCTCATGGATAATTGTCTCTTTCTTTAAAGAGAGTAGCTACGCTCTAACGCTTTAAGCATTCAAGTTTAAAAGACAGTCTGGTGTTTTATAGTGATACAAGAATAACTTTTCATTATGAACTTAAACTGTTTAAATCAAGTTTTAACATAATAATATAAAATATGATTTTAATAATGATTTATATAAATTAGAATGTTGGCAGTGCCTTATAATAAAATTGTAGCTTAGATTTTTTAATCATGTTGATACAATTACACATTATCAACTAAATTTTTGGTGTATTCCTACAGTAATAGAATAAAGAGAAAGAAGATGCCACTTTCAGTTCTGAGATTGAAAAGTAGCAATTAATGCTTACTTTATATGTCCTAAATATCTTTCATTAATGTTATGTGTCATTTTAATTAAAACTTTGCATTCTAATTATTATCCTAAAGTTGAAAGACTAAAACAAGGAATATATTCAGTTTAAAAGTGATGCTTGTTCCATTGATATGTGATTATTTTGTTTTTAATGTGACATTTCTGATCTGTAGAAAAGGGATGCCGAGTATCAGAGTGCTTTACAGGCTATGAAAATAGCTTCAAAAAACTAGTGAGATAGTCTGAAGCAGAGATAAGGACGTTGTAGGAATAAAACATATTTTTTGCATTGAATGGCACTTCATTTAAAATTAGCAAACCTACAGATAAACACATGTAACGGTATGTTTTGCATGTTTGTGTGGTATATGTATGAAATATATTATTCCTATAAGAACTAATTTTGAAATTCTGTTATACAGCATGGTTTGTAATAATACTTGTTGTTATGAATTTAGAACTCATCATTCCTGAATAAAGATAGCTTTTAGTTACTGAATGTATTCCATCATGCTACTGAGAAAGTTATATTTCATTCTATCATGTAGCCCCTACCTGGAGAACTAGATATGTTTCTTGGGACCATTTTCTAAAAGAAAACAAATGTGAGAATAAGAAATTTTCAACAGTTTCTAAAGAACCCGAAGTGCTCTCATGATCCTGAAAAAGAGCAGGCTTGGCAATAGAAAGAAGTTGGAATTAGAACAAATCTGTGAATAATGACGACGGGGTGACAATGACTCACAGCTTCCGTGTATTTTCTGAAAGTGTCTTTACATATTCTTTTTTTTTCCCCCCTCTATTTAGGACAGGGTGTATAAGGTCTCGCTGCCTAGATCGGACTCGTAGTGAGCCTCCTGTGTTCAGCCTCCCGAGCGCTGGCAGTACAGGCGAGCTCCGCTATGCCCAGTCTCCATCGCCCTCTCCGCGCACCCTGGCAGGGCAGGGCTGGCACGGCATGTGGGGAATGGAACTCTGGCCACTGCGCTCTGCCTAAGCAGGTGCTTTAGTCCACTGAGCTATCGGGACTAAAAACTTGAGGAGTATTTATTTATTTATTCTTTTAGGTGGTTTTTGTCTGCTTCTTTCACTTTTTACATTTGTTTCTATTTACCACGTATATAACAGACAATTTTAATTAGCTTCTATTATCTCCCATCTATATTCTACACCGTTGTTTCCTTATTAAAGATCTTAGGGCCAGCCATATAGCTCAGCGGACTAAAGTGCCTGCTAAGGCAGACACAGTGGCTGGGGTTCAATCCCCGGTGTGCTGTGCCAGCCCCGTCCTGGAGACACACTGAGATAGTGCTTGAGATTGGGTGTGGTAGCGCGCTCCTGTAATCCCAGAGTTTGGGAGGCCGCAAAGCAGGGAGGATTAAAAAAAAAAAAAAGGAAACAAAACAAAACAAAACAAAACAAAACAAAACAGGGCTGGTGAGATGGCTCAGTGGTCTAAAGCACCTAC
>NW_004524580.1:5055241-5061554 GCF_000260255.1 Octodon degus
CACATGCCAGTCAGCTCCGCCCCCTGATGGGCTGAGCTGGCCACACACACACACACACACACACACATAAATAAATAAATAATTAAAAATAAAAAACAAACAAACAAAAAAAACAGGGAGGATCACTATAAGTCTGATCTAGTAGTGAGACCCTGTATACTCTTTACTAAATACATTTTTTAAAAAATCTTTTAAGTTAGTTAATCACTTAGAGCACATATACAAGTAGTTTGATAAACAGATTGTTTTTACTATAAAATATCATTTTTACTTTGACTTAAAAATAATGTGAATAAATATAAAATCATTGCTGGGGAGATAGCTCAGTGGAATAAGAGCTAGTCTGGCAAGCACATAGTGCTGAGTTCGATCCCTGGTACCAACCTCCCAAAATATATAATATATAATGTAATATATTATATATGTATATATTATATTATATATGCACATTGATTGGTCAATACATTCTCTCTTTATATTAACATTCAACTTCAGGAATTTAGCTTCACAGATGTCCACAGGATGAGTTGATGTCTGTTTCAATAACAGTTTCTTTCTTGCTTTTGTGCCTTTTAATGTTAGTTGATCCTTATTTAAAGAAAATCGAAGAACTACTTCACTGTAGAATTTGTTAGTTAATTTGCAAGCCTATATTAAGACAATGATCTGCTCTGTCTTCTACTTACAGAAGTACTTTTCCGACATTACAAGCTGAGCTTCAAGTAATTTCGGGGCTTTTGCTACTTGCTTTATTATCTCCCTGTGCAGTATATGCAAAAGTCTTTGATGAGCAAGTCACACCTTGTTCTCTATAACAAATTATCTTCTTGTATAATCTTCTACCTCATTACTATTTTTCTCTCAATTTGGGAGAATATTTGAATTTTGACCTTAATGTTAGGGTGCTAACTGTAGGATCAGTCTTGCTCCTTACTTAGCAGATCAAAATTTAGTTTCCTTGTCACCCTTGCTCATTAAACTAATCCATCTCATCATGTGGACTTTGATGGAGGTAACGTAACAAGGTGCACACTGTCTTTGACACAAACATATACCTCTCACATGACATGGCAATTCACTACAAGGTATTCATCCAAGAAAAAATTAAAAGCCTTACGAAGGCTTGCAATCAAATATGCCTACATACTGTATATGTAATTTGCAGAAGCTAAAACTATGTAAATGTATATCAGTAAGGGAATAGATAAACAAGATGTGATACATCCTAAAGTAAAATACTATTCAGCTACAAAAAGTACCAACACTCAACACAGAGGGATTTGATATATATGCTTAGCAAAAGAAGTTAAACAGAATAAATACTATGATTTAAAATATCACTAAAAAGATTTGCTCATTGAAGATATTAATAACCAATTGACTCTTATAAGTAAAAAAAATAAATATTTTCTAACAATTGGGCAGATTTTATTATTTTATTTTAAAACAGAGGTTACTATTCTCAGTTCATAAATACATTTGTTTCCTATTCTCTTTCCTCCTTGGAATTAGTATTCCAAAGTGGATGCAAAACTAGAATGAAGAATACATGACAAAAGAAGATGGTACAAATATCTACATACGACATGCATGGCTGTCCAGTCTGGCTTTCCAAGACTAAGTTTCTAATACATGGAAATGGGAAGCCTAATATGTGCAAACTCAGAGAAAGGGATTCTTGGTGGATGGACTTATTAGAAGCCGACTCCATCTGAAGCCTAGTTTCAAGGGGCGTACGTAATATAGAACTCATTGGACATTTCTACATAGACTTTTCCAATTTTTGACTATTTTGAAACTTTTGAAGGTTTTGATGTTTTTTAAATGATGTATTGATAAAAAGGTCAGTGAAGATGTGTCATGAACCACGTATTTAAAGCTTAAATATTTTAATTCAAATCAGAAATCATAGTTTTGAAGATATGAACTTAAAAATATTTACTAGTTTTAACATATGTCAGGGCCGGAGAGACAGCTCAGTAGAATAAGTGCTTGCCTGCCAAGTGCAAGGGCCTGAGTTCAATCCCTGGTTCCAAAACAAACAAACAAACAAACAAACAAACAAAAAAAAACGAAAAAAAAAGATATGTCATGAAAAATTCTTTTGATCTAGGTAAGTTTATCTTTTTGTAATATTTTCATTTCAAGTAGTAAATAGCAATTTTATCTCATTGTTTTGGAGAGTAAAGTGTTGCTAAATATACTTCATGAGGAATTCTAATATGGTTTTATTTTAAAAATTATGAATATAGAAATAAAATGGTATCTTTCTAGTAGAAAAAGCATTGTACTACTTTTTGGGTTTTAAATACCCTAGATGGTCTTTGATATTATCCCAGTAGGAGTCAGACCACTTTCTCCTTGGCTCTTGTGAAAAGAGAGACATTTGGACAGATGTAAGAAAAAGACGATGATAAGAGAGCAAAGAAGCTTCCTGGGGTGGAGATGCCTGAGAGAAGATTTGAATAAGGCCAAGATCACAAATGCATTTGTTTAGAATCAAAGGATCAGTGATGACTAAGTCAGCCAAATCATTCAGTGGGAAGGAAGGAGATTGTAAAATGATTGTATCTGGGATAATAACCCTCCTTGTAAGTTAATAAGCAGGGTCATCTGCTCCTGGAATAATCCTTTGGTAATGTGTAAGGGCCTGGAGCGACGGAGGGAGGACCCAGGAGATTTGATGGTGATAGGTAAGTTTGAGGTCAGTTCTGAGGAGAGCCAGAGGAGTCATTTGGAGTGTAGCAAAGGCTTTCTAGCAGTAGTGAGGTCTCGGAATGACTGCTTGTACATGCAGAGCCAATCAAGATTGCTTTGACAAGGATAATAAATAAATAAATAAAATTCCAATGAGAAAAAGTAGGACAAGAGTAAGCACTCAAGTGAACAGGAAGCCAGAAGTTTATACAAAAAAAAAAAAAAAAAAAAAAAAAAAAGAAAAAAAAAAGAAACAGGAATCAACAAAGCATCACAATAAACACTTAGCCCTGAAAATTCAGGCTGACCTACAACATTCACTAAAGCCTTCCGGCTGAAATGTAAGAACATATCTTAAGATATCTAGGTAAAGGCTGGTAACCTGATGGGTAGCTGGAGATCCTATAAGTACCAACAGTAAAAAAAAAAAAAGTCAAGAGAAAAACCACTTCACTTATATGCCTTCTTTGATTCTCATCAGTCAAAAGCAAATCTGGTCTGCGCTGGGGTTGGCCAAATTTTCTACAGCGTTAGATAGTAAATCTGTTGGACTGCATGGGTAATGTGGTCCCTAGCACAATGATTCAGTTTTGTTATGAGAGCATGAAAACAACTTTAGACAATAGACAAATGTGTTAATGTGCAAACCACAGGAAATTGCCTGAAACACTATTGAGAAATTCCCACCAGAAACCAACACTCAAAAGCCTCATATTAATTAGGCATTGATGAAGACCTTGAAAAACATGGGCTTCTTGGCTTAGTGGAGTATTAAAGACTCTCTTTCAATCTATCAACAAGTGTATCTGCATATGTTCTGCATATGTAGATTTCAAAATTAATATATATGTACATTTATACTATGTAGCTAATATACTCTTTGACCTTATGACAAATATACAGAATTAAAGAAATAATCTCTATTTTCTGAGCAATACCAGTCTATTTTGAGAAAGATATGCAGGAAGTAGAGTGGGGGTAATAGAAATAACTGTAAAATATAATATACCTCAACTGTAAAGTACTGTTAAAAATGTGACTTGCTGACCCTGGGTAAATACTTTGGGCCTGTCTGTGGAGGGACTTCTCCGTTTGGGGGCCTGAGAGTGGCTAGGCAGTAGTCAGCTGCGAAATCTCTTCTTACATGTGGCATTTCAGCTACTGTCATGATTTGGAAAAATGAAACAATGACTCATGTTGCCAGGGCTATTATTTCTGTTTCTTAGTTCTGCTAAATGTCATATAGTCTGAATAGTTATCAAAAGTGAAAAATATCTAAAATTTTAATGGACGCTTTCAGATTCGATCAGATTTAATCACCTTTTAACAGACACGATAATAGTTTTTAAAAATGTTTGTTACTTTGAAACTAGATTCTTACTATATTTCTTACAAGCTGTTTTCTTCTTTTAGCACAAACATTTTGAATTATAGCGTACAATTGTGTGACACCATGTCTTTTGACTGCGTTTTGTGGTTTTTGCCTAAGAAACATAAAGAATGTGGTAGGTATATATGTTTTACAGCTTGCCAAAGTTAGACAATATATTTCAATTGTTAAATTCCTAGTTTCAAATTAATCAGAAAGTAGAATATAAAAATAGCAACAGCAATATATATTTACTTCATTTTGATATCACAGAATATTATGCTGGAAGGGGTCCAATACCGTCATTGCCACCTGCTGGTGACTACACAGCAGCAGGCAGCTAGTGATTTCAGGGTGGAAAATTCTGTCGTTCAGGTTGACCTTGTGCAGAGATGGGGGGGGGGAGGGAGAGGGGAGAGGCAAGAGGAAGAAAGAGGAGAGAGGAGAGAGAGAAGGAAACAGTTGAAATGTCCTCTCATAAATTAAGACATTAAGGGCCAGCCAAATAGCTCGCAGATTAAAGCATCTGTTTAGGCAGATGCAGGGGCCAGGAGTTTGATACCCGGGCCTGCTGTGCTGGCCCAGCCCCCAGGGCACACTGAGATGACAATTGAGACTGGGTGTGGTGGCGCATGCCTCTAATCCCGGCGTTTGGGAGGCTATAAACAAGAGGATCACTACCAGTCCAATCTACATAGTGAGACCCTGTACACCCTGTCCTAAATGCAAAAAAAAAAAAAAAAAAAGATTGAGAGATTATTAAACACACACACACACATATGCACACACACATGCACACACATATGCACACAAACAGTAGAATATCATTCAGCCATAGAGAGGAAATCCTGCCATTTGTGGCAACACAAATGACTCCTTAGGTGGATTATGCTAACTGAAAGAGGTAAAAGAGACAAATATTGTGCTGCATGCTGCATGATGTCACTCCTGGGCAACATCTTTTTTTTTTTTTTTTTTTTTATGTATTTAGTACAGGGTCTACAGGATCTCACTACACGGCTCAGATTCTTAGCGATTCCTGTTTTCAGCCTCCCAAGCACTGGGATTGCAGGAGCACACCACCATGCCCAGTCTCATTCACCTCAGTGTGCCCCGGGGGCAGGGCTGGCACTGCACACTGGGGATGGAACCCTGGTCCCTGCGCCTGCCTATGCTGGCGATTTAGACCACTGAGCTATCTGGCCAGCCCCTCTATGCAACATCTAAAAGAAACTGAATTCACAGAAACAAAGAATAGAAAGGTCTTTACCAGGGAAATAGAAAAGGAAAGTGTGGACACATTATTCAAAGAGTATAAACTTTCAATTATAAAATAGATTAGATCTCAGTATCTAATATAAAGCATACTAAATAGAGTTAACAAGACTGTATTTTGTATTTAAACATCTATAAACAGTAGACTCTAAATGTTCTTGACACCAGACAAAAGCAATTCAATCAAGAAGAATTGATAAGTAAGGTTGCAGATTTGTTAGCTAATTTGTGATCATTTTGTAATATATATGCATATCACAATATATACCTTAAGTGTGTACATTAAGCACTTTTATTTAGGTTTGGAAAGATTGATGTGATTTAGAAAATGGGCTAGAAACCATTCTTATTGTTAAAAATGCACTTTGCATGTTACCAAGTGAAGTGGGAAAGATTCTTATGATAGTTGGCTTTCTGTTGCTGTAAGAAATAGCTGAGATAAATCTACCTAACCAAATGAAAGGTTTCCTTTGGCTCACAGTGGCTGAGGTTCCAGTCCACGTTTGTCTGGTCCTGTTGTAATGGGACTGCGATGGCCTAGCACATCATGACGTGAGCACGTGGGAGAGAAGGCCTGCTCTACTACTGTGGGTGAGAAACAGGACAAACAGGAGGGGACTGGGCCTAGCGTCTCCTTCCAGAGCATGTCTCTGGTGATCTAACTTTCACTAACTCTTCCTAAAAATTCCTCCACCTCCCAAGCACAGGAGGATGAGGATCAGGGTTTTAACACATGGATTTCGGGGGAACATTCAAGAGCCAAGCCATAGCAATTCTTTCTTCAACTTTATGAAGAACTACTAGAAAGAGGTGTGTCTACTTAACATGAGAGGCATGAGGAAGGAAGAGTTACACATTTCTAAAATGAGTGGACATCAAGGGCTCAAATAAGGGAATATAATTGCAAGTGAGAGAGGCATGATTATTTCTTTTTTTTTTAATTTTTTTTTTATTTATTTGAGAGAGAGAGAG
>NW_004524580.1:5061824-5063106 GCF_000260255.1 Octodon degus
TTTTTTTTTTAATTTTTTTTTTTATTTATTTGAGAGAGTGAGAGAGAGAGAGAGAGAGAGAGAGAGAGAGAGAGAGGAGGCATGATTATTTCTAACATTTCTTATATCAAGATTTATTCAAGTATCAGATCTTGAAAAGAGAGCCTAGCTATCAGGTGAAGTATTTAGAAAAGTATGAAAATATTAGAAGTTAATGAAATAATAAAAGATGTTACAAATGATAATATTTCAGTGTAGTAGATGAGGTAATTGGGGCAGAAAATCAAAGTTGGAATTGATGGATTGCATGAAAATTATGGGATTATAGTTAAATGTAAATATTTATTTTAAGAAATGAACACAGGCAATTTTAAAGTCAGGGAGACACATCTTGATTTTTTTTGAAGCTTGAGCTGTGGCTTTTTATATGGCTATAAATTTAATATGAAGTGGCTGTTAAAAATAAAAATAAAAGCCTTGGGCATGGTAGAAATGTCGTAAAGATCAAAAGAAGTCATGGACATATTGCAGTCTGCGGTGTTTAGGCTACATCCAGGGCCCTGTGCTGCTGTGGACGGCCATGATGTAAAAGCTCACTTGATCCAGTGGAGTGCGTCCAAAGGCGACTGACCAGTTTTCTTTTGAACACTGGACTTGCCAGTGGTACTGCTTTTAGGATTATTCTTCCTCTTAAGTAAAAGTTTTAAGAGATAGACTTGATTCCCTAAGAAGTCATAGGTAGCTGCTGTTCGAGATAATAAAGGAGACTGATTGAGGATTCAATGCAATAGCTTCCTTTTTTTATCTTAAGAGACAAAGATGCCATGATTGTTTTAATAAAGTGAAAATTATGAGAAGGCAGGAAGAACGATAACCGTGGCTAAGTAGCGAGGTAAGTTATGCAGTGGCTTCTTAAGCTCCCTCCACTTTTCGGGACCTTGTAGAGCATATTACTCAAAGCTCAGGGCTCCATTTAAAGACTGAAGGGACCTAATAATGATAACATGTAGTGACAACCATAATAGCACATCAGAAGGTATGCTGTTAACGTTAAACAGCAAGTCAGAAAGAGTTTTACACCGATTTTTACCCAAAGTCGGAAGCAATCAAACAAGCAAAACGCAGAACCCAATACACAGAATAATAGTGAATCCACTGGAAAGTTTACATGAATTAATAGGATGATAGGTTTTTTTTTTTGTTTTGTTTTAACTCTCTTTCACTTAGAATTAAAACAAAAGTTCCTTTGGCCACCATATGTCTTTTACATTTGCTATGGATTACTATAGTCCTATAATTAATT
>NW_004524580.1:5063281-5068360 GCF_000260255.1 Octodon degus
GTGAGTACTTCCCCCAGCCTAGGGGGGATAGCCTGAATGTTACATAAGAGAGACAGAGACACAGACTTCCTCTCTGTTGCCATTGTTGCTGTTACTCCTCCATTTTGCTCTCTTGCTCTTTGCCACCGCTATGAAAGGCCGCTCTCTGCCCCGTGCCGCTCTGCCTTGGAGCCAGCTGAGCATGGACTGAAACCTCCAGTAACTGTGAGCTAAATAAACCTTGCTTCTTTCTTCATTTTGGATGTCAGGTGTTTGTCCCAGCAACAAGAGAAGAGCAACTGAGACACGTGTTTTGGTATGTGTACTTTCACAGAGATAGGGCAGATAATAGGAAAAACAGTTCCTTTTTTTATCTTAAATATATGAAAAATCTAGCTTGGTGCTGATCAGAGCAAGATATGCATAAGAGAGCTCCATAAAAAAGAGACAAATTAGGTTCCATTCTTAAGAGATTCTACTTGAACAGTACTTGCGTAAATCAACTTTGAGAGAAGTCCTTTGCTGCTGCGGCGCATTATCTACTCTGGCACGGCTAGACACAAACACGTACATAACATTCTTTTATACTGTAGAAATATCTCAATCTGAGAATATGCTGTTCCTTAAATTACACAATACAATCACATATTGTTCAACCAAAATATTTTTCTCTCACGACTTGAGTTTATAGCCAGTTGTTCTCCGACATTAACACATTGAAGTTATTCTTAGTTTGTTATTTAAGAAAATATTGGAAATATTAGACATCTTCAGGGAAATATTTCTTAAGACATATTACCAGATGGGTGAACATTTATCCTTTCCAAGAATACAAAATTTGTGACTCATTTTTATCTTTGGTTTTCCACTGTAAAGAATGGGTGTCAGCTTCCTATGTAATTTTGACTTGTTTACCCAGCAGTTTTGTTTGTCCGGGCAGTTTTCTGTGTGCCAGCTGCGGTCAGTGTTTGGTTTCCATAGAAGGTATGAGTTTTCTTTGAGGCTATCTTTTCTTGCCATTGCCAAACCCACAAGTGATGCACCGTTACTCTGACTTTTGTTCTTAATTTAAACTTGGCACGGATCTGCGCGTTGGTGTAAAACATGAAACACACTCCATTTTGACATGGAAGCTGGGGAGGAAACTATTTGCTTGACGTTTTGTAAAGGACTGTATAGACAGGATGTTTGTATTTCTCTTATAGGGACAGAATTACTACCTGAATGTGCCAGGACCCACAAATTCAGGGTTGGCACTGCTCTGAAAATGAACCTCGCCAAGAGTTCAGTTTTGTTAGTTTGTACGTAAAAACAGATAAAGGTACATCAGAACTTCTCAGTTCAATGGAATGCGAAGCAGGCCAGGACAGACCCTAGCCTCAGGCTCCATAGGTGTTCGCTGCTGCAATCCTACCGTGCTGACTCAGTATGGACAGAATTTAAATCCAGGCTACCTGAGCCTTACACTTAGCTCTACAACTTACGAGTTTATGTAAACTATTCGGCCTCATTGAGCCTTTGTTTTCAAAACTATGGACAGGGATATTAAAAGTCAGTTTTATAGTATTCTTGTAAAAATAAGAAAGCTAAGTAACTTGGTGCAGTGACAGACATCCTCTTCGTTGTCATCTCTCAAAGCAGAACGTGCACCTTATATTTCTCTTTAGTGCCGCTGTGTATCTGAGCTCGCGAGTTAGCTTTAGGCATTCTGGGTTCGCTGCTACACTGCTCTAGCTAATGATCCAAGGAGAGTGCTTTACACCACGTATTTTCATGCTGAATCAAAACTCTGGCTAACACACCTCTAGGGTGGGAGACTTCCCCTGTACTGTATAAATAATTTCAATCTAGTAAGCTCTTTTCATCCATAGTTTGGAAAAATTTCAGAATATGTTTTGTAAAAGCTATGTGGAGCTCGGAATTGGAAACACATAAAAAGTAAAAATGAATCCCCACCACTCCCTGTCCATCAAATCAATCCATTTATTTTTATTTATTAAGTGTCTGTGGCCAACGCAGTGGAGAAAACTACTTATCATCCTTATGAGTGCTTTGCCTGGCACATCGTAGGCACCTCATAAAACTCTTTTCAGCTGAAGTTTATGACAAAGCTTTTCACAGTACGTATTCCTTTAAAACTATTCTCTAAATCATTTTTCTTCAAGTAGATAGCCATTCAGAAATGGAGCAGTAGCAATTGCTGAACTTGGTGGTGGCCAAAAGCAAACTGCATTGCCTGGGGGTCTTCTCTGCCTCTCTGTGTAAGGACTATCCCTAAGGCTGGCCTTGCTGCGGACTCCTCAGTTCTCCTGGTTAGGTCACACTGAGAATGAGGACAGCATTAAGAATGAATTGTTCTCTTCTGCTGTATGCTTTGTCACAATTTAGTAGAGGAAAACGGGAACTAAGAAACGTCAGAGAAGTGGTAAACATTATGCAAATAACTCTCATCTAACATGAAATTATTTTACAAAGGAAAGGTGATTAATGCTTATTAAAATAATGCATTAAATTTATTCAGAGAAGAACTGAATAAAAAATACTTTGGTATTTCATTTCTGATTCACTAAAAAGTATTCAAGCTTCTATTAGTCAACTACTGCTTTCAGTGCCATTATATGTCATGTAATTGGCCTTGGTATGTTGAACTGTGAGGTTTCTAGAGAGGGAGGGAGACAGAGAGAGAGAGAGAGAATAGTACAAGTAGTACACCTCAGTGTGTTTCAGGAACAATTAATAATTTAAAATAATGATCATTCTTGATGAAATTAATTTATAAATATCATAAGTAAACTTTTCTAAGGGCCAACCAAATAGCTCAGTGGATTAAAGTACCTGCAAGCAGGCACAGGGGCTAGGGGTTCAATCCCTGGGTTTGCTGTGCCAGCCCCACCCCTTGGGGTACACTGAGACAGAAATTGAGACTGGGCGTGGTGGTGCATGCTGTAATCCCAGCTCTTGGGAGGCTGTAAACAGGTGGATCACTGCGAGTCCGATCTAGGAGTGAGACCCTGAACACCCTGTAGACCCTTCCCTAAAATATATATAAAAAAGTAAACTTTTCTGAAAAACTATATGAACAGGTAAAATAATGCTCAATCATAAACACTATTCTCTACCAAATTATCTGTAGATATTTGACAATTATGAATAAATGAATTGACCTGGTGGGTAGAGATGATGCAAATTCATTTTTGCCTTTCCCGTTTTCAATTTCTCTCTTCATGGAACTCTTACAGAACATAACAAAATATATTTTTCAAAATATGGAGGAACTGAGCTTACTAACCTAAATTGCTACCATAGCTTTTTCCAATGTCATTCATTTGGCCATGTCCTTTCAGTTCCTCCACTGTCCCCAAGTTAGTGCTGACACAGGATTAAGAATAACAGTACAGTCACTTGGCTCCACTGTCAAGAACATTAGCAGAATTACTCCTTGGCTCCAGTCCATACATATGCTCATGTGGGAAAAGGAGAGCCGTAGTTGTACAATGCCTTTGAAAGCTACAATCCAACACTAATTGTGGCTGTTACTTTTTCTCCTCATTGGATTACTACTGGGACCATCATTCCTAAATAACTAAGTGTTCTAGACTTCCTCCTAGATATTCATAATTCATAACACAGAGTTGTAGTTCTCTGTACTTGCACAGCCTTGACTTTGAATTTAATTAAATATTTCATTTTTATCCACTAAAACTTGGACAGCTTCAAAACGCAAATTTCTTACTTACAATTTCCTGTTTCTGGCTGCTACTAAACTAGACAGGATGGCAATCGTGTTGACTAGTGTTGGTGAGACTTTGCAAAAATCCTAGGAAAATGTTAATGCTTCTCTTGGCCATTCTCCCAATGGCTTAGCTGTTTATGTGAGTCTCTGTTGAACTTCTCATGAGGCCAGTGACTTTAAGAGGTTTTGTCTTCCCCCACCATGAGACAAAACTTTTGCCAGAGTTGAGGTCCTTAGAATGCCGTCATTTTGCTCCTGACTTTATGTGAAGCCTAAAGACATCAGTAGTGAATTGTCGTAAATGCAAGCAACTTATCAATATTTATATGAATAGAAATTCATTTTTCAAAGTATTTAAATACAAAAATATGAATATTAGCAATATCAGGAAGTGTCTTTTCCTTAATTTAAAATAAACACAAAGGCTACTAATTCACTTTTCACTCTTCACTGTTAGCTATGAAACTGGGCCTGGAGATGTACCTTTTATAGACATGCATCTCAGTAGTTTTCACCTTCTCCTTTATTTTGAAACATGTCATAGTTAATAAGTGTGTTTTTCTTAGTAGACTACTTCTGGAATTGATGTAGCTCTCTTATATCACAACTAATAATTTACAATTTTTATTTTCCTACTGTAATCCTTCCCAGGCAGAAGTGAAATCTATGACATTAATAGAGTCCATAGGTCTTTTGACCTTTATGTTCATTCACGTTCCCACTCTACCAACTGCTGGATCCCCAAGGTCGCAAAGCTCTGTGGTTATAATGGACGGGGTGAATTTTTTCTTTCTGAGAAACTTTTGGATAAAACACAAGTAGTTAAAATAGTATTGAATTAAGAACCATTTCAAAAAGTATGTAAAGATAAATTGCATGTCATGTGCCACAGGAAATTAGTTTAAAGTTCATATGTCACAAATATTTTGACATTCATTTGCACGTTCTTTTTCTATCTCTAAAAACAAAGATATTTTAAGTACATTCTCTTAAAAATGAAGACCACATAAAATAATATGAAAAAAAGAAAAAATAATAATCTGCACAGACTCTCACCAACTAGTGTTTAGTGCATTGTACGTTCTTATTTCTCTTACTATGTAAAGTAAGGTCTAATAGAAATAAAATAGGCTTATAAAATCTGCAAATAGTGGGAATTATTTTGCTTACATAATTCTAGCTCACTTGGCTTTTGGCACTTATGTGCATGGTGCTGGTTCTAATGTGATAGTTATTTTTGAACTTTCAGTGTTTAAAATTTCTTTCCATAGTGTGTTTGTTTTGTTTTTCCACCTAGCTTACTGCCCTACTTATTTTTTTGAGATATAGAAATCAAGATGTGTTGAAAATTTTTAGATTATCTTGTC
>NW_004524580.1:5069770-5086952 GCF_000260255.1 Octodon degus
AATATATAATAAAGTAAAATAAAATAGCAGGGCTAGGACTCAATCTCTGTTCTTTCTTACTTTCTGATTGAAGAATATATATAATCCAATAATCTATAATTTGGACATTATCTTCTGGATGATGCAGCTATATTAACTGAACAATTGTGGAGTTCTAAATATAGTCTTTTGTCTCTTCAAAAGCTTGTTAAATAAAACCATTTCTATAATGTACTATAGATTACCTCTCCTTATTTTACTTATCTGATGTTTGTGCCAATGAAAAATATTGATTACCCTATCCTGTGGATACTCAGTACTCAATTAATAAAATGTTCAGAATTTAAAACAAGATTTAATTTTTATGAATACACTCTTGAGTTTTAAAACCATCTCTGAGCTTAACCTCAGTTTCTAAAGAAACCAGTAATTTTTTTTTTCACTAAAGTAGTTGTTGTATTGTTAGATTTTGATGGTTTGGACATAACTTCTGGTTGAAGTAAGGACTCAGAATACAATGTGTTTCCTTGCTAGGATCAGTTGTAAATCTTTGAGAACTAGGAACTTTTTAATGGTGATTTAAATATCAAAGGCTTTTGAGCATTGCTAATATCAGAATACCTCTGTTGTACAATATATTTACTATTTTGAGTCAATATCAAATCCAGATTTTGTAAGAAATTCCCTTGTGTATAAAGAAAGCAGTGCCTTTTAAATCACTGAGCATCGATGTAAAATCTTTTCAATGTTTTTTCAAAGTATTTTCCTTTTGTCAAATTTGTATTTACATATTCAGGTGGAGACGATTTTCATGCTGAGAAAATATCTTGGCCTCAAAAGCACAGCCTTGTGTGTGACAAGAATGGCAAAACCAAATTCTAGAGAACCACAGAGCATCATCCAAGTTTGCTTTGGAGACAGGGTCGGATATGTTTTGTTTTCGTTATACATGTGAATTTCAAAGTAGAATCTTAGCTTACATTATTGTCTCTAAGCCTCCATTGTTGATTTTGGCGATCCTTCAGGGTCACTTGCACTAGCAGGAGTTGGAGAGTTCGAAAAGAAGTCTTACTTGGAGTAATACTCTGGCTGTCAGGAAAGCTTCAAAGCCATTGTTATGAGGAAGTTGTGTTAAAAAAGCACTCAAGTTCAGCTGTTTTATCAATGCGGATCTATAGACTAGACATCAGTGTGTTCCCAGAACAACACCTTCTATTGAGACAAGATCAGGAAGCTAGAAGATCATAGGCCTGCGGTGGAAGGATGCAAAGCATTTACCAAGCTCTGCTATGATTCAGGAATATTTGAGAATTTCATATATTCCTCAATATATGACAGGCAGAGACCCTGGTAAGTCCTGAGTTGTCGCCTATGCCTAGTGTTGAGGTTTGTGTCTAGATGTCTGCCCAAATCCTCAGAGTCATGAAGTGAGCTTCTAGAGTTTTGTGTTTGTTTGTTTGTTTGTTTGTTTGTTTGTTTGTTTGTTTGTTTTTTAGTACAGGGTCTCACTACACAGATCATACTCAGGGATTCTCCTGTTTTCAGCCTCCCAAGCACTGGCATTACAGATGTGCGCCACCACTCTCCGTCTCAATCACCATCTCAGGGTACCCCAAGGGCGGGGCCAGCATCCCAGTCACTGCATCTGCCTAAACAGGTGCTTTAATCCACTGAGTAATCTGTCTGACCCTAGAGTTTTCAATTGGCTCATGGTCCAAGGCTGAGATTGTGGGTGTGAGTGCTACACTGGCCCTGGGGTGGGTAGTCCACATACAGTGTAAGGGGGAGAAAGAAGCTCGCTCTCTGCTGCTCCTCCCTTCTTGTTTTTCCTGTTTTGCTGTTTTCCACCACCATGAACCACCTGCCCTCTGCCATGTGCCAGTCTACCTTGGAACCAGGCAAGTATGGACTGAAACTCTCACAGACTATGAGCTAAATAAAACTTTTTCCTTCCTTAATTCTAGGCATCAGGTATTTTTGTCTCAGGAATGAAAGAAAAGTAACCAAGACAACCTAGAGAACTAGATATTTAGGAAATACATAATGTCAAGCCCTGACTATTTTAAAAGCAAAACAAAACCTATTCTACTGTTGCTGTGTATCCAACAAAGCTCTTCAGTTCACCCAAGGCTTGTGATTAGTCTTTGCAGCATTGTCAGAATTATAATAGTATATTGACCTGAAAATCAGCAGGACTACCTGAGAGTGTCCAGGGAGCTAGATGTTTTATGGAGGAGCAGAGTGGAGCAAGGGTTATAAGGGATCCATTGTGTGGCTTTCTATGTTGAATGGAGTGTGTGCACAGAGCCTTGCCATTCAGTTAGTGTCACACAATAATGGAAGAACAATTATCATATTAAGATTTAAAAAATTATATTCCCAGGGAATTTTTTTCAAAATTACACATTGATATTAGTACTTCAATTTCATAAATATCTATTAATTATATACTCCTGTGAAGACTCCTAACCTTGTAAAAATCTGGAGTAATGTAGAAAACTAGTGAAAAACACACTGAGAATTTCACGTCTCACCAACAGGCAAGACCTACGCTGGTATAATTTGGTAACTCTCTAGGACAATGTGTTTCAATCTGCTTCATGGTGGAGCCAGCCTCACCCAACAGTCGTGACATTTGATCAGCATGGCTTGGAAGCGCTCATGGAAACTGGTCAAAATATGGATGCACTACTGTGACCAAGAATAAATTTTACACATTCCTTTTGTCAGTTGCACTCTTCATTCTTAAAACGCCACCCATTTAGTCAGTGTGTGTGTGTGTGTGTGTGTGTGTGTGTGTGTGTGTCTGTGTGTGTCTGTGTGTGCAAAATGCATCATTTCTGGCAGTTTGAATATTTTCTACTGTGTGAAAAGTTAGTAATGTTATCATTGCTCTTAATGTATGGCTGTATGTACGCAGGACGGCTTGGATAATTGCACTGTTGATTTCTGCTGGTCTATGGAAAGGAGCAGTTAATGCTTAAAATAGTTTTTTCTCTTCCTAATTTTGTATACCTTTTTTCTAGTTTGCTTGCATATATCTGGCATTCTAAACAACTAATCTGAAGACAACGTTAAGCAATACAACAAATACTGTCAAATTCATATTATTTTGTTTAGTGAAATTCTGTATCATTTCTAATTGTTTATTATCATCATTTTGTATTCTCTTTAAAAAAAATGATACCTTTGCAGAACTTCTCCAGAACCTGTTTATATCAAAACAATATGTGAACTATGATAAAATGAAATAGAATACATTATTTAAGTTAAAAATTTTGGCAGTAAAAGACACATTGCTGTTATTTTTCCCTTGCTTCAATACACTTAATCCATCATTCTTGCCATTTTTGAAAGTAGTTCTGGAAGCTCTCCTCTGTGAGTGTCATTTCATGTCTGCCTCAATTCAAAATGATTATAACAATTTCTGTCAAATATAGAAGCATTATGTTTTTACCTCATCTACCTTATTCATTGGGTCAGACACCATGACATTCTGACTCTTCTCCAAGGTCATAAAAATGTGAGAGGGAAACATTTTTAATCAGCTCAGGACCCTGAGGCAACCATGACAGCACAACAATATTCCGGAAGGAGGATTTCTAGAACCACTGAAGAAAGTGGCAAGGATGATGGGATCACTAGGGCAAATGTATTGAATGGGACTAATGGCACTGTATCTTCTACTCTTAGAGTTTTTTTATTGGGCGCTTGCTGCATTTGTTGATCCTGTCTTGCAGAACTCATCTTCACAGTTCCCTAGAAACATTAAATGCTCATTCTTAGGACACTGCCTCTGGGGTAGGCCCAGATCACCCACCAGCTTCTTGTGGCTCACTGGAAGTTGTACTTTCACATGATTATAACCAAAAGTAGACATTTATTCAGAATCTGGAGGGACATATGAACCAAAGGAACCAATTTATTTTCTAGTAGTGAAATTCCCCACTCAGAAGTTTAGAGCTTGCACATATGACAATACATCTTCTAGTGACAGTATTTCTTGAACTCTTTAGGCCATGACCACTACATTCCTAGAATATGATCTTGCAAAACATAGCCCAGATCTTTACCATCTACCCAGAGCCCCAATAGGGACAGTTGGGTAGAGCAAGAAGAATATCCTTTTCCCCTGACCATACAGTTTAGGACCACTCTGAAGAGGCTTGATATCATCATATATGCCAGAGACAAGCAATGATATTGATTAGAAGAGCCTCTTAGTATTAGAGGAAAATGATATTAAAATACTTTCAAGGAGGTAATAGACATCGCTACCACCACAGAACTCTCTGTTACAACATAAACTCCAATGAGGAAGGAATGACAAGACTGGCTTCTGCGGACCCTGACTGTCCTACACAGTATGGGATGTTCACTCTATACCCACCACCTTCCACTGCTGAGAATGAGCAGCATTGTTGGTGTTGCAACCCTGGCAGGTGAGAGATGATGTGTGCAACAAAGGCTGAAATCCTAGGACCATGGATGGAACACAGGTGGAGCAGGACCCTGAACTCATCCTCTGTCCAACCTGAATGGACCTCACTCGGGATCAGTTACAGAGGCTCCTGTTTTTGAAATCTAGTGTTGTGCAGTCCACTGAAAGAAAAGAATATTGTACTCACCAATGGAAGTGATCTTTTACCAAGATGTTGTCCTGGAACTAGGGCAGAGTCATCAGATCCTGAGAAAGGTGGGGGCATTAAGCTCATCAGAGAGCCCAGTTGATGCCACACCCAGGATAAAGTATGGAAGACAGCCTCAAACAGGAGAATAGGAATAAAACCCATAGTATTGTCTCATTTATTTTTCTGTTGTTGCTGGGAAAAAAAAATACATGATGCCAAAAATTAAGGAAGAAAGGTTTATTTAGCTCACTGTTTGTGGAGGTCTCTGTCCATATTGGCTCCAAGGAAGAGTAGGACACAGCAAAGGGCAACAGTTCATGGTAGTGGAAAGTAGCAAAACAGCAAGAGCAAAGGGAGGAGCAGTGGCAGAGAGCAAGCCTCCTGGCTTCCTTATATTACATTCAGGCACTCTGCCCAGCATAGGTGGAGCACGCACACCCATAACCTAGAATTGGATCATGAACCAATCACAAACTCTATAAGAAAGGACTTGAGGGAGGGAATTGGGACCCAAACCACAACAGAGCCTGGAGAGTACAAGCAGCAGAGTGACAATGGTAATTTCAAGAAAAGTACACAAGCATGGAATTCCGTGGGCCACAGGGCCTACAACACCAGGGGCCTCATTGGTTTAGTCATGAATGTGGCATGACAGAGCTCCATTACACAAAGAAAGTATGCTTCTTTGCTCTGAGTTGCGTTTTCTTTTAAACTCAACCATCTTAATTTTTAAAAACGGGCTACAGTGACTGAGTGCTTCATGAAGGGTAACAACATTTTGGATGCCAGGCCTTTATGTGTGTTACCATCAGATACATTGCTCGTGTCTTTTCTAATTAGATTGTACATCACATCATCTGAATTGTTTATATATATGTTGGTTTGCCATTTATATTGAGTAATACAATCTGTTCAAAATCAATAAAATCACCTCCTTGTTACTTGTGAGATGCAGTTGTTACCACTTACATGAATCATCATCCTTTTTATGTATGTTTTAAGGCTGATGTGTAGGACCCTGGCCATTTTTTAATTGGTACCAGTGATTGGTGACTTTGGAAAAAAAAATATTGAAAAAGTAAGTAAATTTGAATAAATTATTATTTAAAGCTTTTAAGGCAAATTTAATTTTCAAACATTTCAATATCACTTTAATCGGGTTCCAAACTAGCATCCAGGCTCATTTAAGTTGGCATTTCATTGATTTAAACAGATATTTATTTCTTTGATACTTTATGGGATTCGAAAAGACTTTCTTAAATTGACTTTGTAATACTCTGGAACCATAAGAAGTATTCTTGTTAGCATCATTTCATTAAATTATTTAACTATTTTATGGCCTTGTAAGATGTCTGTGTGCCTCAGTTAGCTCAGCAACCTGTTATTTAAATGCAATGACAAATGCCAAAATTTCTGTATATTCTTGGTACAGAAATTTGGGACAGTAAATCTGAGTCATTGTTTGGACACTGTTCTAGTTCATGTGACATACACCTTATCCAGAAGCGTGTGGGTCTGCAGCATCCAACCATCCTTCCTTGTGCCCTCTTGTGAAATTCTGTAATGGTGTGATATCAGTGTTGCACATCAAGAAAATGACTTAAGGGGCTGGGCGGTGGCTCAGTAGAATAAGCGCTTCCCTGGCAAGCTCAAGGGTCTGAGTTCAATCCCAGGTTCCACACACACACACACAAAAGAAACAAAACTACATAAAAGGTTTCATGAGTCTAAAATTAAATTGAAAAATGTCACTTGGAAAATAAAATCCCCAGATAGCTTAATCTTTTCAAAATTCCTTCTCTACTCAGATCTCTGTAGAGAGCTTAGTCTTTTTATACTTAGGACCAAAGAAGACTTTTTCAATTTTTAATTTTAAAGAGAAAAAAATCCCCATAAAATGATACAGAATTTCAAAACAAGATGACAAGAAATTAAGAATTGTTATTATAGTGCATATTATTATCTTTAAACATCGTATGGAAGATTTTTTTCTTTTTATATTTAGTACAGGGTCCACGGAATCTACAGCGTCTCACTACATAGATTGGACTCGTAGTGATCCTGTTTTCAGCCTCCCAAGTGCTGGGATTACAGGCACCTGCCACCATGCCTAGTCTCAATCACCATCTCAGCACACCCTACGATGGGCCTGGCATGGCAAAGCCTTCTGATTATAGTATTGTGCTGCATCTAAATTTCTCATGTCCTAAGGTTTCTCTGACCACTTTTAGACCCTTGGCCATAGACCTCTTTCCCAGAGACCATGTTCTCAGTCTATATTCTGTTGCCTTTCTAATTATCAGCATCAGGTCTGCCTCATCACTGCAAATTTGTGCACTGATCAAATACTAGTTGTGGAAGTCTTTCTGAATTACATACTAGGCCAATCTTATAAGTTGTGAAGATGATTGTTCTAGTTCAAGGTGAAGCCACTGAGAAACACATTCTATTGGGGGAGAAGGGCAATTGGAAAAGAAGTTGATAGGCAATGCAGATATTTGAGAGCACAGAGGCATCCTCTGATGACTACATGTTGGATATACAGTTGTGATTTGTGAGTTGTGTTGCTGGGAAGCCACAGAAGGAAAGACCATTCAAATGCCAGGGATGTCGTGGATAGAGCATGCAGTTCTGGAAATTCACAGTTTATTGAAGCACAGGAAGGGCTGGAGCCTTCATTCACATAGGGGGCAACAGAACAGGGCTGAAAATGGTAGAGAAGATGTAGTTGAATGGAAGGAAATGAAAGCAATTTCTCTAGTGAGGCATGAAGACTGAGAGTTGAAGGCAGAAAAGGAAACTGAGGAAAATATTAGAGAAGAAAGGGAAACCAAGACAAAGAAGGAGAAGAGGGAGGACCAAGAGGAAACCATAACATAGAAATAGGAAAATTGATGTAGTAAAGAAAGGAGTTAGTCATGAAATTTACAGGAGGGAAATAAAACCAAATGAGAACTATGACATGATGATTACATTTCGGAATACAATTTGGCCTTGATGACTGGCAAAGAAAGAGAAATTACTGGAGGCTGAGAAACTTTAGGGATGTGAGAAAGAGGAGATACTGCGGGGTCAGATTTCTTGAAGAAGAGAAGAAAGTGCCAACTCACGACTTATCCAGGCAAGTGCTTTGTTTTCTCCTCTGAGCTAGAAAAACTTCAATCACATTTATCACAGAAGAGAAAGGAAAGGGCTGAAAGGAAGGAAGATGTTGATGGCTCAGGAAATAGAAGATTGTAATTACTTCAGAAGAAAGTGTGGAAAATCTGTCAGTTCCTTTCACACATCAACAGCACCTCTTTCTCTGTTTCCTCTCCAAGTGAAACTTAAGCCACCCTTTGGCACAACATTAGTACAGCGATTCCTTTTATCTTAGTCTGAGAACTTGGCTCCCACTTTTTCTAGTGGCTGTCCATTTCATTACCCCTTTTGTGGCCTCCGTATGTATTCCCTGAAATTGCTGTCTAAGGAGAATAATGCCCAAGGTGATGGTTCTAAAATTTAATATTTAAAGAGGATAACAGATGATGAATGGATAGATAGATAGATAGATAGATAGATAGATAGATAGATAGATAACTGAAGGAAAAGAAGAGGATACAGATCTTCAGATGATTTAAACTCTGGACTTTAGTTTACTTTATAAATGATCATTTTTACCACAGTTGTACCTCTATTCCAAATTAAACATTCTTCATTTCTAAGATGATACAGTTAAAAGATTTACAAGAAGGGGATAATACACACTAGAAAGTATGGTGGAAAGTCAGGGTATCTGATTTGGGGTGGGCCCGGATCATGGGTTCTTGGATGCTGGATTATTTCTGCACTTCAGTCACTCCCAATCATTGTATCTTAAGCTTGACTTCCACATACGGGTTTCTGTGGGATAACTGTGGAAAGCATCTGTGAGGATCTGTGGAGAGCAGTTAGTACCAAGGTGGCTAATGAGTGAGTGCACAGCAATCGCTTATGGCTCTCTTTTTCAATGTTGCTCATTTAATTACCTTTCTTCAAAAATAGCAAATATTTGATGTTTTTTCCATGATCCATACATCGAGACTCTTATGTAAATGAATTTACTTAAGGCCTCTAATCGAAAAAGTCCCATAGAGTAGCCATTGTTTCCTCTGCCATCTTATGCCTGAGGAAACAGAGTATGGAGTGATTCAATGATTCGTTCAAGAAAATTCAAAAAGAGCCAAGTCCAAATTTAAATCCAGGTTGGTCAGTTATAGAGCCTATGCTTTTCAACTACTGCATCATAGTTGTGCATTTTCATGAAATTCATATTCAAGTCTGTTTGACATAAATTATACTTGATATAAAGCACAGGCTTGCAAGCTTTCCCATGCAATTTGTAGTATAAATTTAGACATATGGAAAATGTGCAGTTTGTCAGTAATAACTGACAGAGGGGTGCAGCTCCCCCAGTGGTCCTGCAGTCTGTCAAAAGCGTTTTTCTGATAGTGCAATTGCTACTGTATTTGAACAGAGGAATGATGATTGCTTTTGTATGCTTAGCCAGATATGTACTTTAATGGCTGAAGGTTCATCTGTACATTTCCTTGTTTCTGCAGAAATGAATAAAAGTCTCAAGAACTAATTCCAAGCATGTTAAATAAATATGTTATTATGTTCTTATAATTTAGTAAAATAAATTCTGAATCACTAAAATCAGCTTATTAGTAATTAAAACTAAAATGGTTGACTTTTATAATTAAATCATCTATCTTTAGTGCCAGTGTTGAGAATATATTACTATTATAGAAAATTAGACTTTTTAGCAAAACATAGAGTTTCTATCATTACTGGACATTACTTGAACATGCTGTAGTGATTCCGCTGAGTAAGCAGAAAATATTAATAAAAAGTATTCATGTTTTGAGATTATTACTATCAATGACCTTATCTAGTAAAATGAGTACTTGACTATTTAACTAGGATGTTAAGATATTTGTCTAGTGATACAAAAGGAATACTGAATTTGTGAGTCAGATATTTTTATACAACATTGTTTTTTGAGCCAGATATTTTTATTCATAGTTACAGAACTACGCAGGAAGGAGGGTTGTCTTTTTAAAAAATGTAATGGCTTTGAATTTGCAGGTGCATCTGAGATCTCACAAGTCCTGTGGAGCCCACTTAAGCCTCCTATCATTCCCTTCCATTCCTCCCATTCCCTTCCTTCACTGGAGTTGGTCCAGAGCAAGAGGTGATTATTGACTCTGGGAAGAGAAGTGGTAGTGAGGAGTATATTCATAGGAGTAAAGAAATCAGAGAAGCTACAGTGGCCATGGGAGGGTTATAGGTGGTCACTTTGTGGTAAAACATTTTTGAATTAAGAGGAATTTGTGTAAGAGACTTCCCAGTGGTTTCTTGCTAAAGCAGTTTGGAGAAGAATATGAGGTTTGAGGACTTCATTGGCCAAGAGCAATCAGTATAGTGCAATTATTCAGGAGAATGTATTTAGTTGATTTTTGTCCGAATTCATTTAGCATTTTTGAGAAATAGACCCAGAAAAGTGAACATGGCTTGGAGACAATTGTTTTCCTATGTTCCTCAGTAATCACCAAGAGCATCACATCTAAGTAGTTAAGGATAGGCCGACAGTGGCATTCTTTTCACAACTTGAGCTGATCCAACAATCTCCTATGTCTGTGGGAAGTCTAGGACTTCATCATTTGGATTTCACTTAGCCAAGAGGGTGACCAAGTTGAAAAATTAATTCAAAATTAATTCAGTAATGTTGCATATTTAATATTGATATCTGCTCATAATAGCCAATATTTATCACCATGTACCAACACTGCAATATATCACAAATTCATTCAGATCTTATGACAATACTGAATCAGATGCCATCCTTAGCTTCATGGACAGACTGGATTGCTAGAACTTGGGAAACTACTATTGTGGAGTACTGGACTATATTAGAATATTTTACTGAATTCATGCACCTACAATATTTGGATGGCAATGGAATACCCATCTCTGACAAAACTGAACAGAAAAAGGTGATATAAATGAAGGACAATTTTGTATCTGTATATACAAAATAGTTAGGATAGATATACAGCTGCTTTCTCCTAATTCAATAAGAGGAAAGATCTGTACTAATAGTGTTTGGACAGGATATCATGTCTGCATCTTGTGCTATGAATGACTACTACAAAAACAACAATATGCAATGTATTAATTGTTGTAATGCTTTTACCAACCTGTTTTGAAGCTGTCACCTTGCAATTTTTTTCTCGATAAAATTAATTTTTAAAAAAAGGAAATGTATGTAGCTTGCTCCAGCTTGCTGGGCTGATGAAAGGAAGGAGGTATTCAGATTTAAATATATCTTAGAGGGCCTGCGAAATAGCTCAGGGGATTAAACACCTGCTTTGGCAACTGTAGGGAGTAGGGTTCAATCCTTTGACCTACATGCCATGCTGGCCCCACCTGTGGGGCGACCTGAGCCTGTGGTCAAGTCCAGGGTGGTGGTGCACTCCTGTAATCGCAGTGCTGGGGAGGCTGAAAACAGGAGGATCACTACAAAGTCTGACCTGCGTAGTGAGACTCTATACCAAATACACAAATGGAAAAAAAAAAAAAAAAAAAAAAAAAAATCTATATCCATATCTATATCTATATCTACATCTATATATCTGGTTCTGTCAAGGTTGGGAAAAAAACTTTGCATGTTCCGAGCAGTGGAGATAAAACCAAAATATGATTTCAACTTAAAAGAAAAAATTGCATAAATTTTTGGAGTCTTTCAGTTAATCAGGAAAAAGGATTAGTTTTTCATCAATTTAATTATTTTTATTTACAAACATTTAAATTCAGTAATACTGAACTGAGTGTCTGATAATGATAGTAACAGTACATGTTATTAATGGAGGCAAATTTTTGCTAAGATTAATGGTAAATAGCTTTAGCACTTTACTGAGCCAAATAAATCAGGTAAGGGTTTTCATACTTCTTGAAAGCTCAACTGTTCTCTGATCCTTTATCTTAATTTCTTGTCCTTTGTTTCAGAAGTTCCAGTTTTAGTAGATAAACTCAGTCACAAGAGAAGCTGTTTTAAAGGAAACTTTCTGATGGTTTAAGCAGTTGGAATCTGTGCTGAATTCTCATTACAGTTTAAAACGTGCCGTTGGGACACACACGTGACATGAAAGCACCCAGACCTGAGTTAACGCGCTAAACAGCCACTTGTCTTTCCTAGCCGCTGCCTCTGTCTCCTTTCACTGTTTATGTTATGACTTTTTATGAATAACACATAGATCTGGACATTTTGATAGTACATATATTGTACAAAGAAACTGTCATAGTGGAAAATACTGTTCAGTGCCTAAGATCCTTGCCAAAATTTTATCAACCTAAGTGACAGAAGTAGATACTTGTTCTCTGTTTAGGACCCATGCAGGAATCCAATGACATAGACACGACATCATTTTGTGATGTTCGTTTGGTCAGCATGCCTTCCCATAATAACAGAGATTTTCCCTCAGGAAATCTTGGTCATTTCTGAATCATCTATCTTATCAGAATATCCCTTTCTAAAAGCATTCATTTTTTATTGTTTTTTATATGAAAATTCTCAGAAGTAAGATTAAATTGAAAGTGCAGTAGACAAAAGCAAAAGCCATAATTGTTACCACCAAGATTACATCAAGGAAGCAATATAGAAAATTACATCTTCCTTTGGAAAAAACTATTTAATGTCTCCATTATCTGTATTTGGTTTAGAAAGGCTTCTATATATTTTAAGAAAATTTGACTGCAAATTACTCTTCATTTATCTGTAGATACTTATCAAGTATGTACTAACTACAAGAAACATTATCACTAAAGACATACACTCTCTGGTTTAATGAAGTGGAAAAATAGTTTCTGTTCTAATGGAAGTGGAAAATCTCATGGGAGAGTCATGTAATAAATAAGAAAAATAGGTTAAATGCTTACTATGTTAGATAATGATAAAAGCTATGGAAAAAAGAAAAGCACACAGGTAAAAACAGATTACTGTTAAGGAATAGGAGTTTTGCAATCCTAATAAAATATTTCTCATAGATTATCCTCAAACATGTGTTCTAACAATTTTATATGCAATTTTAACCACTGTACAAAACATATAGATTTATTTGCTTAATTATGTAAGTATACTATATTCTCTTTTTCATCATTTATATCAAATCCCATGCTCATAATAATGAAGAAAAAGGCAGTAGATTTTGGTGAATTCCCAGTTTACTTTTGGTCATTACCAATGGCTATTCTGTTATTAATTGTCACTTTGAGTTTTAAAAATCTTATATTTATTTATTTATTTGGTACAGGGTCTTGCTACACAGCTCAGACATGCTGTGATCCTCTTGTCTCAGCGTCCTCAGTGCTGTGATTACAACTGTGTACCACCCCCCCCAGAGTCAGTGGCCAGCATGATGTGCCAGGGGTTCTGGGTTGGCACAGCGTACAGTATCAGGGATTGAACCCAGGTCCTTGCACTTGCCAGGCAGGCACTTAGACTGCTGAGCTATCTCCCTAGCCCACATTATTAATTACAATTATGCTATTTATTTGGCTGTTACAAAGTTCTGTTGAGTTTATTTATATTTACCCTGTCTGTCAAACTCTTTTTTTTTTCAAAGCTTTATTGATAAACATATAGCAATGAGACAGTTTCAAATCAAATCGAAAGTACAGTTTCAACAAATAATACACTGCATATATTCTTCTTAGTGTCTGTTAAACTCTTGATTAAAAAAAATACAGCCAAAAGATAAAAATGCTTGAGTTTTCATAGTATTTTTACATTAGTATTACTGAATCACTATGTATGAAATAGTTTTCCTGAGCATTCAGATGCAATTTCCTTTTGCTATTTTTACACTCAGGTGAACAGGATGTGTGGTTGTACAGTTGCAGAGATTAGAAAGAATAAAAGTCATCTTGCACACAGACAGGCAGATGATTACAGCCTCAAGAACTAGGAAGTGTCTTCTGTTACACAGTCATTGTCTTTCTTTGACCCACTCCCATGAAAAGTTAGGGTGTTTTTAGCTTTCACAAATAGATGCTGCTTGTTGCTTGTCTGGATAGTCACTATTCAATCAGCTGCATGAATGAAATAGGCACATTCAAGGCACTTCTGAGAGGATATGGTTTTGAAATCATCATCCCAAAATGCTTATGAAAAGCTGATATGAGAAGAAGAACATTTATGGAGCATTTCTTATAAGAAATGCAGATCTTCCATCCTCCTAGACTGAGAATTACAAGCTCGGAGGATGCAGGAGCCCTACAAAGTAGCAAAATTCATAGAAAAGCAGTAGCTATGTGACATGGCAGGCTGGAAAGCAGTGGCTGCTTAAGCAACAGTAATTTGTTAGCTGCACAAAATTCTCCTGCAAATAGACTCCTGCAAGCAGAAGAGCACTGCGCAACCATACACCTAAACAGTCATCTCTCTCTGATTAAAGTGGGTTAGCCAAAATCTATACAACCAAACTATACTATTCCATTTTTAACTAAAATATAATACTTTTGAATTTTGACATATTATCAACCCAATTGCCCCCCACACACAAACAAAAGAAAAAACAAAATAAAAATAGAAACACGTGGTTCTACTTATTATATTTCCGTATCAGTGTCTATCTATGAGGGTTCTTGTGAAGAATTTCTGTGTGGTCTCAATAGCAAGATTGCTTGTGTTTTCACTGCGAGTGAGTAGCTGTTTTCATGTTATGTATAGAATAAGTAGATTTGGAGGTCATCATTCTATATAATATCATGGTAGCTTTTGACATGAATATTCTTCCTGGAAGCAGGTTCCAGGGCTGGAGAGATAGCTCAGTAGCACAGCACTTCCCTGGCAAGAGCAAGATCCAGAGTTCGATTTTCTGGAACGAAAAAAAAAATAGCATGAAAATATTTTCCTATTTCCAACTTTGAGTTTTGTCTTATAAAACTTAATCTAAATTCATGACTGAGCTCTAGCCAGTAGACCTCACCATATGATATGTATTTAGCTTTCAATCTCAGTAGTGACTTTGCCATAACTTTAATTTCCTCTTTTTTCCATTTTCTCACGTATTTGTTTTAAATCTTATATTCCTGTTTTATTTATTTCAGGTATATATAAGTATGGAGACTACCTTAGAACTTTGGGGAATGCATAGATCAAATTTAAATGAATAAGCAACTTCTCAAAACTGCACTCATCCGGTTCATCTTTCCACAGTGGCTTTGCTTCTAACTGTATTATGACTTATGTCCCAAATTTCAATCAGTTACCAAACATAACTGAATAATGATAGCAAAGTGGTCAGCTTTTCACATTAGTTTGTAAAATAAACATATGTTCTCTTTCTTGAGGGTGAATAAAGAGGTAAATAGCGTGTAAACTAGGGTCAACACTCTGTGTGTGCACGCTTGTGACTGCTCAGGTGCCACATTTATAAGAAAATAAGAAAGGAGGACCTGTCTTCCCAGAGGCTCATGTCCCAGCTCATGACTTACGTCTGGTTTCCTCCTGGGCGTTCTAAGTGTTGAGGCACAACAGCATGCTGAACCACGCACAGAGCTCTATTGAGGTGCTGAATGCGAATTTCATCTGCCACGTGTGTCTGACCCAGGAGAATAAGGTTAAGAGCCGATGGGTAAATCTGGGTCAGCCCCATTTTACAAACACATGAATAAAAAAGAGTACCTCTAATCACACAGAGAAAGAAAGTGGGACAATAGAGTAGATGTCTATTAATAAAAAAAACCTCATAAGTGTTTGGTACATGCTGAACTGTTCTTGTGTTTAATAGCTAAATAGTTTTTAGTAAATCATGGGCTTGTTGGGAATTTGATGAAACCTATGATCCTTCTGTAGGCAAACACACAAAAGTATAAGCATACACTTCTTTTATGGAGTCTCTACAAGTTACCAGATTTAGGTGTAAGCCCCAGCTACTCACTCATTTATTCAATGATATATTTGGTAAAATTATAATGATACATTCTTCAAGAAGATCTAGAAGCCCATGAAATAGCTCAGAGGTCTAAAGCACCTGCTTCAGCAAGCTTAGGTAAAGGGCAGGGACCATGGTTTGATCCCCTGCACCACATGCCATTCCCACCCCACCGCTAGGGCAGGCTGAGCTGGCCAAAAAAGAAGAAGAAGGAGAAGGAGAAGGAGAAGGAGAAGGAGAAGGAGAAGGAGAAGGAGAAGGAGAAGAGAAGGAGAAGAAGGAGAAGAAGATCTAATACCATTCTTGTTCAACCTCTCAAAAATATCAATACCTGGCCTGTTATTGTACACTGGAATCATGTTGTTTCTGAACAATTTTAATCAGCACCAGACATTTTTGCACTATTAAAATAATGAGTCATAGGAATAAATATAATCTTTCCTTATCTTTTGATCCCAGTGATAGTGAACCTTCTAGAACTTTCAATGATACAAACAGCCAGCTATGGTATATATGCCACAGTTTGCCACCGCTGATCTAGTTTGATAGTTCAGTTCAGATTCTAGTTACTTTATTTTGATGTTTAACTATGTTTAGTAGAAAAAGAGGTATTAAACCACTAAGCATTGAATTAAATATTTTTTTTTTTGGTTTTTTTTTTTTTTTTTTTTCAGAACTGGGGATTGAACTCAGGCCCTTGCGCTTGCCAGGGAAGCACTTATTCCATTGAGCCATCTCCCCGGCCCCTGAATTAAATATTGACAGTCATTTAAATGATATTTTTAAAAGTAATTACTTAGAAAATGCTTAGTTATACTGTCAAGCTAATTTGGTAGAATACAGAAGAGTTCAAATGATCTAACTGCAACTTGAAGTTATTACATAGAGAAAGACACTAGGAAGTACAACACTCAACTAATCAGTGATTTTCTTTACTAAAACCCATTTTTTGTTATGGATATTGAAAAGTTATGGTGTTAGTTTTCAGACTGTTATAACGAAAAATATTTCTTTATATTAACAATGAGAAAATGACGTTCCTTTAAAAATATGGAAAAGAAATTGTGCATATTGGTCAGCTGGAATGTTGTCCTCAAGCAACGAGCATTCAGTCCTTACCAACAAAAGTGCATATTCATATACAACATCAGATAGTCTCCTTAGGACACAGAGAAACTGAATAGTTCATTCAGTGATTATTCAGATTAGGTGTATCAAATAACTCAATTAAATTGTGGTATATTTTGTGTGTATTATAGTCTGTAATTTTCTTACATTATTGATAGATTTTAAGATAGATTTTTAAAAAGTATTCAGGTACTAGTCTATACCACTCTGCATATGTGAGAATTAATTTTTGGCATCCATATTTATATTTCGCTTGGTAATGACACTTTTGTCACACTTGGTCCTGTTTCTTATTTCTACTACAAGTACCAGCTTGAAGTAGATGCCATAAACCATTGAAATTTGTGGTTTGGGGTTGAAATTTTGTCACAACATTGAAAAATCTCACCCAGAGGGAATGAATTAAATGTTTGGCTTCTTCTCATAAATCGTGTGAAATCAATGCTAAAATGACATCTCCGGGGGTAAAAACCATCAGTTGGTAAA
>NW_004524580.1:5088251-5100206 GCF_000260255.1 Octodon degus
TTCTTCTTTTTTTTTTTTGGTGGAACTGGGGATTGAACTCAGACCCTTGCACTTGCCAGGCAAGTGCTTGAACCAGAATCTATAAAGTAAAAATATTTAACGTAGAGGAAATTGCACTCAAAAGAATAGTCATCTACGTGTATGGTCCCATAGAGGTAGTAATGTAAATTTTAGTGATACATAATCATTCTGACCTTCATTTTTTGCCAATAAGTGAGGAACGGTAATGCCCATATGATACAGATATTTTGAGAATCAAATGAAACAATATAACCAAAGAGCCTAGGTTAATACCTCCATTTAGCAGCAATCCCTGTAGCCAGGCTAAAGAGGTCCCACAACTTCAACACAAGTACTACCAAGTTGTAAGTGTCACATTCCTTTACTGGATAAGTGGAGATTGACCCTACTGGACCTTTGCTTATTAGCAGATGGGTTAAAATCTCTGAGATGAGACAGAGATCCCAATGATCTTTTTAAAGGAAAAATTATATAAATGCCATTTAGAGAGGGCAAAAGAATTGTTAATGAAAAGAGAGAACCCACAAAGAGGCACCAACAAATGTGAAACCAAAGGAAACAAAAAGCATGCGTTACCCTTTAGGTGAGAAAGCTGGGAGAAGTATTTTGTAGTAGTGCATAGCTATGGATTGGGCAATGAGTAATTTATTATGACATTTTACATGGACAGAACCACACAATGGCTTTTATGTCTTCTATTAATCTATTAGTGCAATTCTCAATCATAGCAGGAACTGGAGATTGATAAATATACTAAAATGTATATCATGATTGGAGGTTCAGATTATATCCAAAACCAAGTTAGAATTTGAAAGGTCCATAGCTGGGCATCTATAGCTGTCAGAAGTTGAGTCATTGAGGAATGCAGAAACCAAAATAATACAATAAAGAAGGATAATGTGACTGATGCCCTTCAACCTAAGACAAGGCCTTATCTCTTAGGAATCAGTCAAGGTTACAAGTATAATTAAGATCCAATAGCAGAAGTCCTACCATTCCAGGGTTCAATCAGTTTTGCCACTGAAGTACTTCTTGAATTAGCGTCCTTTGTTTTCTATGGTTTTTGTATGAACAGACAAAGAATAATTTTGAAAGGTCAGTTTGGTGCAGTAGACATTGGAAGATATGGCAGTCGAGAATCCTTATATCAAACCATAAAAGTTGACTTCAAAAGAAAAAAAAAAAGGAATTAATGAGCATAATGTAGGGTTGCTAAGACAGAGGCAAGCTAGAGGTCCAGACTTGGAAAATAGGAGCTGCACACCAAAGGGGCTGAGCAGCAGCCGCCCCCGTGAGGTCCATGTTACCCTTCTGCCTCTGCTCCATCCTCATCACAGTATTCATGCTGTCATGTGCTCAACATTAAAAACTTCAGTGAGCTCAGACTCTGCCCATGACTGGTTTTGTCTGTGCTGAAGAGCATAATGCAGTGGTTACCCATTTTGTTTCTTTGTGAGTTATTATTTTCCAAGGAAATGTGTCATGGGACAGTGTTCTCCACAGAGATTGGGATATGAATTAGGGAAGGCTTTGGATATTAGACAGATGTCTTTCCTGAGGGGAGGAGGTAAGGCTGTAAGGAAGGGAATAAAAGAAGGTGAAAGGGATGTAAGTTTCCAGTAAACAATTCCTAGCAATGATTGCAAGTTGCTATACTGGTGATGATTTAAGGACATGTAGAAACTTATCTGTCCCTAGAAGGTGAGGCAAGTGAGAAGCAAGAGAACAGTGCAGATTTCAGGACAAGAGTGAGCTGAATCAGCCTCAGCATAACTCCTACCTTGCTTGTACACATGGTGGTATTCCTAGGCCGAGGAATGGGCACGCTCCACGTGCTTCATGGATGCTCTGATAAAATGAAGAATGGTGGACTGGGCCACAAAATATAAGGTGCCTTTTAGGAGAACAGTTTGTAAAGAGCATACTTTGGAACCTAAGAAAACTCTGGTCATTCTTTTCACTTTCCTTTCACAAATGTCTTAGTAATAACCTCTTTATCCTGAGATGAGGAATATTTGCCTTATGAAATCTCATGTATGTAATGTCTTTGCAGGAGCTGAATGATTCTATTTTTTAAAAAAAATGTATTTGGTACAGGTACATAGATTGGACTCATAGTGATCCTCCTGTTTTCAGCCTTCCCAGCCCTGGGATTACGGGCATGCGCCACCATGCCCGGTCTTGAATGGTTCTATTTGCTGAATATAGATTTTTAAGAATTTTGCTTTGGTATTTAGGGTCAGACTTTCTTATGTATGTTATAGGAACCTCTGAAGTCTTTCCAATAAAAATCATTGCAGTTACTATTTTTTTTTAAAAAGAAAAATCCTACTTAGGTCTTTTCTCAGAAATAATTAAAAATGTCTATTTAGTTATGCACCATACTTCTTTGTACTACTATTTCTTTCTTTTTGGAAAATATGGTAGAAAAGACACTAATTCTTATTTTAGTGAAATAAGAGAACATTGACATTATTTTATTTGGGTTGTTTCTTTTCTGAGTTCAACTTGCGTGTTTTCTGGAGTTGTTCTCATCAGGCAGCCGCCATTTGCCTGCTATCATTTCCAAATGGAGACTGCTATCCATGTACTTTAATATTCTTCATATGTCACTTTAATGTTGTTCATATGTTAAAAAGTGACTATTTTGTCTTTGTAACACTAGGATAATTTAAAGGGAATGTTTTTGAAATATCCTTCTATTTCATGGTACAGGGGGCCACATAAAATAGTTTTGTTCATTTTAGGGAGCATGTCAATATCCATATAGCTCAAGAAATAAGCTGAATTTATTTTAGCATTTTGAAGCAGTTCAAATGGAGGTAGCATACAAAGTGGACTATTGAAAAGGTGCTATTAAAATTGATATTGAGGGCCAGCCATATAGCTCAGGGCCAGGGGTTCGATCCCCGTGCTGTTATGCCGGCCCCGCCCCCAGGGCGGGCGGAGCCAGTGAATGAGACTGGGCATGGAGATGCACACCCGTAATCCCAGCATTTGGGAGGCTTTAAATAGGATAATCACTATGAGTCTGATCTACATAGTGAAACTCTGTACAACCTGTACCCCCTTCCCTAAAATACAGAAAAAAATAATAAAATAAAATTGATGTTGAGAAATAGGATTACAGAAGGAAGGATTATATGGTAAAACATGAGTTTTGAATGCCTCCCTCTTTACTATCTCTTCATCCAGTTAGCTGACAGTGTCATCACTTCTAAAATTTGAGGTCTTTCCTTTCCAGGTGCCCACCATGGGGAGAATATTGGTGATAGTTGGTCAGAGCAGAGAAGTTCTTATTTTCTGACCCACGTGTCTCGTTCGTCCTGTAGCACGCCCAGCTCTTCTTCAGGTGTTCAGAGGGTACCTTAGGCACAAGCAGTGATGTAACCATAGTATTTTACTGGCACTGCTCACATTGTGATATATTCACTTTCAAATGGATCTGATTTCTAAGCTTCCACAGTAGTGACTGCGTACGATAAATTAGGTACTTTTTAAAGCAACTGCCATTGTCACTTAGCATTTATTCAGGAAATCTATTTTATATGAATATGGCTTACCTAGATAGTTTTATTGATCATCAACAGTTAATAAGAATTGCACAGGTAGTTAATATTATAAAGGTGCATAGGGATGGCCTGACAGCTCAGCGGACTAAAGTGCCTGTTGAGGCAGAGCACAGCGGCCGGGTTTTGATCCCTGGCATGTGGTGCCCGCATTGAGACTGGGTGTGGCGGCATGTGCCTGTAACCCCAGAAGTTGGGAGGCTGAAAACAGGAGAATCACTACAAGTCCTGTGAGACCCTGTAGACCCTGCAGACCCTGTCCTAAGTACAGAAAAGAACTATAAATATATATACTGCAAAATTATTAATGGACTTACCATAACAATGTTTAAGTCTAGGTTTAAATGTCAATATGGTTGCATGTTTTCAATGTTGTTTCAGTGTTTTATTAAACTTGGTATTTGGAGACAAATGGAAAAAGGTGATTGAGTGACAATTTCCAAATGTGGCCAAGAGTATAAATCCTGGAGCTGGATTTACAGTGCTGAACATCCTGACTCCTTAGAGTATCAGCCTTGTGACCTGACTCTAAGATGCTTAGCATCTCTTTACACAGATGTGCTCACCAACGGAGCAGAGCTAACTGTTATGGGATTGGAGTAAATATCAGCAGACCCAAGAACTGTATTCTTTTCTGTAGACTTCATAGAAATATATTTCATACATATATGATATGTTTTCTGTTGTAAGAAATTATTCAGGATGGTGCTGAAATGTTTTGGTGTTGTTTGAAATCCTGGTTGCAGTCCAAGTAATTGCATGCTGATTTCAACTCTCAGTCTGCTTGTTTCTACCACGAGTGTGGTCAGTAGATGCGGCAGCAGAGTCACTGAGACCACGGCCGGCTCTCTTGTGATCTTGGCCACGTTTCTTAACTTCTTCACACCCCTGTTGTATCATCCATAGAAATGCTAGCTTGAATTACACGATCTCTAGGGTGTCTTTCGGCTCTAAAGCCGATGAATCTAAATGCTTATGACAGTATGTTTTGACTTAATGAGTTCTGCACATGGAGCACTCCTGCAAGCATCTAGCTTTTTTAATACAAAGAGTTTTTCAGGTGTTTCCTCCTCCTCTTTCCCACCCACCTTTTCCTCCTCCTTCCTCAGATTTTGTAGACTTTGTAGAGATTCCTGCTTTCAGACTGGAAAAACTAATAGGATTTCCATGTCTAAAATACAGGAATTGAAGTAGTAAGAGTTTAAATTCTTGGAGTAGGGAAGATCAAACACAATGAAAACAAAAAACAAAACCTTCAATTTGCTTTCATCGTCCTGCATTGCCTGGTTTCCCGCATTCATCCTTCTCCAGTTCTCACTAGCCCGTGCATGGTATCTCTATCCAGTCCTTCCCAGCTGAGTTCTGGAAGCCATCATAAAAGGGTTATGGTTCTCTGCTCTCCAAACTGCAGTAATTCAGTACTCTTCTACTTAGCATATCTAAAAATTTATACTCTCCGTTTCAGTCTCATTGCTACTGCTTTAGTTTAATCTTTAATCATTCAGTTCTTCTTACGCTATGCCAACTAGCCTGATTCCCTTATTTAGATCTCAAATCTCTCCAATAAATTCTCTACTCCTCTGCCAGAATAGGATATGTATGACTGCACATTATGTCCAAGTTCTTACCAACTGCTTTTTGACTACTTAAGTTGGCTTCTTCATCATTACCTCCTCCTGTTTTTGATCTGCTACTTTCCAGCTACTGAAGAGCTCATTTCTTTCTTTTTTTTTCTCTTTCTTAGTATTCATTTTAGTGTTGACAGCCTACCTTTATGCTCCTGTTCCCACCAAAGTCTAGCATGGCTTTCTCTTCTGCATATGTTCTGCACCTGCCAGGGACAGCACTAATCTTGCAAGGCTCAGTAAGTGACTGTCTAGCAGATTTCAATCCTCTGAAACCCACCATCCAGCTAGTTTACTCAGGAAGTCAGGAAAGAAAACAAACATTTTTTAATAACTCATTTTAACTTCTGTTTTAACCAATATTCTCTCAAGCTGGGAGAGAATTAAACTTAAGCTTTTTCAAGCTTCCATAACCACCTATCTACATAGTACTCCTATATCATGTAAGTGTAAGGCCTTGGATATGGTTGGAGAGACCCTGAAAATGGTCTACAGGATTTGCCATCCAAGGTCTCTGCTGTTATGCTTTGAAATCCATTATTTTGTCATTACAGATTCTTTTCTGTGTGAATCCCAGTAATTTGTAAGCCACTGACAGGATAGTAGGCAAGTTTCTTCCTGGAGGATTTGTGATTCCTCTTAGAGGCAAAGATTGCCTGACATCTTTGCTTAACCTTCATTAGGTTTCACAGCAACCAGAGGTAGCTCCAACCCTAGTCTCATTCCCTTCATCCCTCCTTAAGTGGTCATATCATTTGAAGGTAACTCACATTTAGAGGCTCTGTCTGTATTTTCCCCATGTGTATTTCCTTAAAGTCTTTGTGCATTTAATCTTGTCCTGATGTGCTTCTAAGGCAATTCTCACTCGTACCTGAGGGGTCTGGAGAACAAGTTATTTCTTCAAAGCACTGCTAGTGAGATGCTATGTCTTAGTGGTTATATGAGAGCACTGTCCTCCACATCTACTAATCATGCCCTGATTCCAGAGGAGGGATCGGCTGAGAGGCTTCCTAATGCCCCAGGTGCCTGGCTAATCTAGGAATCTAACACTTTTTTAGGTCTTATTGATATCAAACACATACCAAATGAGAATTTCCTCTTTGAGCCTTCTGTAAAGGAAAAATGCCAACAACAATGAATGAGTGAACAGTTAAAGAAAATACTACAGTGTATAACCAACATTAAAGGAAAAACAGAATTGTCTTCCAACCAGTTGTTCCTATTACCAGCTGTATGCATGCAAAATGGGAAGAAGAAAGAAAAAAAGAAATATATAAGAAATTAAGAATGGAAAAACAGAGAAACAATTTTAAAAAGGAGACAAAACAAATTAAGCATTATCTGCTCCTTTCCATAGATAAGCAGAAATCTACAGTACAGTTGTCCAAACCATCCTGTTTAACACTATGCATTACAACCAGTACTGTGAAATTCATATTACTCTGTGAAATGAAATTCTGTGTCACTTGTAATTTTTGTTTTAATGCTATTTTTTTATTTTTATTTATTTTTATTTTTTATTTTTTATTTATTTATTTATTTTTTTTTTTGCGGAACCAGGGATTGAATTTAGGCCCTTGTACTTGCCAGGGAAGCTTTTATTCTGCTGAGCCATCTCCCCTGACTGTTTTAATGCTATTTTGTACTCTCTTTAAAAAATAAAAATAATGCCTGCTTAGGCAAGCTTAGGTAGGCGCAGGGGACCATGGTTCAATCCCTGACACCACATGCGACATCAGCCCAGCCCTCAAGTGGGCTGAGCCAGCCAAAATAAATAAATAAACAAAAAATAAAATAACAATAAAAAGGAAAAATAAATACAATAAAAAATCAAGTAATGTTACTTCAAATTAGTAGATCTCATTTTAATTAACATTAGAGAAGGGATAGACAAAGTATTTTCAGGTTTGCATTGCCGCATTGCATTGAAGCTGAATGGTTTTCAAGATCCTTTCACCTCTAAGGAACCCTGAGTCAGGATCAGTCTTCCAAGGACCTATTGATTCAGAGATCATTTAGTCAGCTCTCGATATAAGAAGCTGTTATTTTAGCATCAGTCTTTACATTTTTCAGAGCACCACACGAAAGTCGGAGGTGTCTGGAGAGGAGTGGAGCTGGCTTTTCTCTAAGATGTGTGCTCTTAGAAAAAAGTTCAGCTTCTCTTTCATGCAAAATGAAAATAACAGTTCCTCTTGTATTTACTGTGAAAATGGAGATAATGTAGGCACCAGGCCCAACACTAATTACCTAGATGCTAAATGAACATTATTGTGACCCTTATTCTTGATTATTTGTTTACTCCTCACAAAAATCTCATGCATTATTGTCTGCATTTTACAAATTTGAAAACTGAAGTACAGGAAGCCCAATTTGTGAAGTTAGCAAGTGAAAGAGCTGATAAGAATATTACAAGATTTTAGGTTTTAGTTTTTTTTCTCTGATGTGTTTTTGTAAGTCTACATATATAAAACCAGGTTGTGAGTTCCCAATCAACATCAAATGTATTCATGTTAAATTATTAAAATTGTTATTACACATTTCATATATTCTGGATTAATAAATTGATAAAAACCTTAGTTTTGTGACATACTTCTTTGTTTCCATGGCTTAAATATAAAAATTAGGAGTATTTTTTTAAAATCAAAGTAGTTTAAAAGAGATTTGTTTATGTATTTTTGGGGTAAGGAAGGAGGAGAAACTAGGTCCACAGCAGTTAACACAAAGTTGTTATCTGATTAAATTTACTTTTGGAAAAGCAAGTTGAAATTTGCCCACCATCATTTATAACTAAATTTAATATTAAGTATAATAATATTGGTTTAAAATTATAAACAGTGGCATAAACAATTAGGTGAGCATATAATTATAAAGCTTTAGAAATACAGAGAAGAGAGCCGGGGAGATAACTCAGTGGACTAAGCACTGAGGCAAGCGCAGGGACCAGGCACTTAGCCTGTCGAGCATGCCGTGCTGGCCTGCCCCAGGGGCACTGAGCTGGCCACCTAGTCGGGGCATGGTGGTACACACCTGCAATCCCAGCGCTGGGGAGGCTGAGACAGGAGGATCACTGTGAGCCCGAGCTATGTAGTGAGACCCTATACCAAATACATTAATATATAAATATAAATGTATGTAGGGACTTAAAGTTCAACATATCAATACTTGATGAAAAATACCTGTTCCTTATTATGCCTAAGATGTTTGAAATGCAGTGAGATAGTGAGGTTAAGATTGATAGCCCAAATCGTTTGATAATAACAATAAGCTTTTCTTCTGGATGGTTAACAACCTAAGTTTGCAGACCAAATTAGAGAAAAAGGAAGGATACAAGGAAAGCCAACATTTTGGCCCTAACCTTCTAAGGTCAATTAAGACTCAGGACATATGAGAACTTGTACTGTAACGTCATGTACCTCGGTAGTGTCCCAAATTTTCTGATCAAGAAGATTATGGGGCCAAAGAGGAAAGTGATCGATGACGTAGAGTGTGCCTAAGGAGAGTCACATGGGGAGAAGACACTCTCTCAGGCTTTCACAGAGAGCACATTGGCCAAGCAATGGCCGTGACTCATCCACATGGCTGCACTGATGAAGGTTCTACAATCTGAGGTACAGGATCTCAGGACAAATCCTGAGGGCATTTCACTGACCTTCTCAGACCAAAAAGCTACAACTCTTGTTGCATAGGTCCTGCTTTACCTTGGTCTTAACCATCCAGTAGAAAAGTATGAAGTCGAAATATAAGAAATAAAGCCATGCTGTTAAGTTGAGCTGTGGGGGACTCAGGTCAATAATTTCTGACATTGCCAGTTAAATATAAGACCCAATGCTATTATAGGCTACTGGACTCTTTTAGAATATTTTGCTGAGTTTACACACCTATAATATTCAATAACGGAACTTAGGAAAAATGGGGTATACCGATGAATGTCCATTTTGTATCTGTGTATTCAAAGAGGTTGGGATAGATATATAGTTGCATTCTCTTAATGAATAGAATGATTTGTTCTAATGGTGTTTGTAAATAGGATCACAAGTCCGCATCTTGTACAGCAATTAACCACTAAGAAGAATATATGCAGTGTATTATTTGTTGAAACTGTCCTTCCGATTTGATTTGAAACTGTCTCATTGCTATCTGTTTGTCAATAAAACTTTGAAAAAAAATAAAAATAAAAATAAAAAACCCATAAGTGACCCCCCCAAAAAAATATAAATGTATGTTACATATACATGAAATTCGCAATACATATATATAAAGTATTTTCACTCAGCTTTGGGCTGCTGAGCAAATTATTTAATCTCTGGCACTTCACCCTCCACATCTGAGGAGCAGAATAAAATTAAAACCTCTTTTACAGTGTTGTGATAGTTAAAGGAGACAAATTTAGTGCCTAAATTTGTTAATATAAGATTTTAATGACTTTTTATTTAAAATACTATAATAGTAGATATAATAATTATTAACTTTCCGGAGGCCAGAGTAAAACATAGGTGCTAAAGCTTCTATAGTAAATGTCCCTCAAAGGCTTGTGCAATAAAAGCTGGGTTCCTGGGTTGATGCTTGGGGGAAACGGGAATCCCCCAGGAGGGAGGAAGTCCGCGGTTGTGCCCTCAGCTGAGGACATCGCGACACTGTGGAATGCCCTCATTTTGCCTCTAATTTGTTGCTCCTTCCATAAATTTTCCCTCTGAGGATGCTCCTCAACAGTGTGCTGTGCTAGCTGTTTTGTTGTGCTAACGCTAAACTGACCAATGCGGAAGAAATTGCACAAGGTGTGGAAAACAGAAAAAGGGATTAATTAGGGTTCTTATGATAAAGGTGTGTTAGTCCATTTTCTGTCACTACCTAAAAAAAACCCTGAGATGAAACAACTTAAGGAAGGAAAGATTTATTGGAGCTCAAGACCTTACAGGTTTCTGTCCATGGAGGGTTGGGTTCACCAAGGCACAATATCCTGGTGAGAAAACTGCTTACCTTATGGGAGTGTGGCAGGAAAGGAAGAGAAAAGCAGAGGGCTGTAGCCATTAAAGAGGATCTCACGGGCCTACTTTGTCCAACTAGCTCCTATTTCCTATCTCCTAAGTTTCTAACTCTTCCTAGGAGCCCATCAAGAGTTCACTGATAAGGGTACAGCTTTTAGGTTATAGTCATCTTCTGAAGATCTCACTTCTGAAAATTGCTGCTTGGGACCAAAATTTCAGCACAAAACATTTGGAAGATACCTGAGTCAAATGGAATTTTTAGTTTTAATTATTTCCATAATGCTTGTGATAATTTATATTCCCACCAATAATTAAAAGACTCAGTAAAAATATGCAAGTAAAATGAACAGACAAGGGGCTGGGGAGATAGCTCAGTAGAATAAGCACTTGCCTGGCAAGCACAAGGTCCTGAGTTCAATCCCTGGTACCACACACACACACACACACACACACACACACAATTGTAAAAAATGGACAAACAAGGGCCCGCAAGATAGCTCAGCAGACTAAGCACCTGTTTAGGCAAGCACAGGCATTCAATCCCAGTCACCACAGGCCATGCCGGCCCCTCCCCCGGGTGCACTGAACCACAGGGCATGGTGGAACATGCCTATAATCCTAGCACTGGGGAGGCTAAAAGCAGGAGGATCACTATGAGTTGGAGCTGTGTAGTGAGACCCTGTACCAAATACATAAGAAAGAAAGAAAGAAAGAAAGAAAGAAAGAAAGAAAGAAAGAACACTTTAAAGACATACAAATAGTCAATAACTATGTGAAGAAATGGTCCACATCTTTAATCATAAGAGAAATGAAAATTAACACTGAGTTTCCATTTCACTCCGGAGTGCCTACATCAAACAATTAAATAATGAAAAATGTTGGAGAGGCTGTGAACAAAAGCCATGCCACCGGGACTGAAACCTTGAAGACCTTGAGCCCAAATAAATCTTTCTTTCCTTAAGTTGTTTCATTTTGGGTTTTCTCAGTACTCCTTCCTCTGCTACTGGGGTCCTGTTCAGAGAGTCCCCGCCTATGCCTATGACTTCACAAGTTTTACCTGTTTTATCCTCCAGCAGGTTAACTGTTTCTGAGCTCCTTCTGGTTTGCATTCACAACAACAACTTGGCTGAGTGACTATCACATAAAAATTGCTTGAAATCACTTTCTTTCCCTTTGTATTATCTTGTATACTATTAAACATAAAAGTTTTTGAGCAAAAGTAATCCCTGACTGAATATAGTTTTAAATGTATAGTAAATGTTGAAAATAATCATTACCTAAGTTTTTGCTATCATATGTGTGTAATGCATAATGATTAGTACACTGATGGGCATTGGTACATGTACGTATCACGTCTTGGTTCTTTTTGCTTTTTCTTTCTCTCCCCTGGATAAGCCCTCCTTCTATATCTATATCCCCTTTCCATTTCCAAAAGGCTTACACAGATTTGTATTTCAAGTCTTTGTCTATACCTTTCTCTACACATTGGAGACACCACTCTTTGCTCTTTTGTGGTCTAAGGCAATATGATTCTCGTCTTAGTTTCCTGTTAGCTAGCTGCTGAGGAATACCATATCTCACACATAGCCCTCCTTGGTACAGTATTTTTGTTTGTATTTGCTGCTGCTGAAATAGTTGATTTATGAATGGATTGATGAATTATTTGGCTATCCTTGGATCCCATTTGAACATTCCTAAATTATACAGAGAGAGAGAGAGAGAGAGAGAGAGAGAGAGAGAGAGAGAGAGAGAGAG
>NW_004524580.1:5100306-5116399 GCF_000260255.1 Octodon degus
AGAAGAAGAAGAAGAAGAAGAAGAAGAAGAAGAAGAAGAAGAAGAAGAAGAAGAAGAAGAAGAAAGAAATATATTATTTTAATTAAGCCATTCTTAACAAGTAGTTTTTGGTCTAAAAAAGCTGGCATAAATATAAGAAATAATTCTAGCTCAAAGAATTTGTTATACAGGTTGATGATGTTACCCATAGCAATATTTTTGATTTTGAATATTCTCTTATTTTTTTCACTTAGACTTGATTTTTCTTTTTTTTGAAGTGGGGATTGAACTCAGGCCCTTGCGCTTGCCAGGCAAACGCTTATTCTACTGAGCCATCTCTCCAGCCCCTAGCCTAGACATTTAAGAGCTATCAAGCAAGAATCAGCAAAGAAGAAAATGGCAAATGAATTTAATCTTCCTTTGGTAACTGACACTAGGAAAATCAAGCTTAAGGAGATTTCAGAAGCCAGGTGTGTCACAAATACCATATTTAATTATTTGTGTTTTACATTTGTGGCTTAACCACTCTTATTTGTGGCCTTTTAGGAAACAAAGAGAAAAAAATGAAGACATGATTATTTCTACTAGGTAGTCAAAGGAAAACAGAACTGTCCCACGAGAAACTCAAGTAATTATTTTGAAGAGATAGATTCTAGATTAATATAAGTTAGATTCAAATAAAGTACAGTAATGAAACTAAACAATTTTTACTCTTCTTGTATATCCAGTCCTTTGAAAATTTCTTAAGATATTTAGAAAGTGATGTCTATTGTATGACACCCCATATTCACTGATATTTCTGTAACAAATTAGCATTGTTAGGTTTTCTTTTCCTCAGTATTTCTTTACTTTAGCCAATGACCCCAAGGAGTAAGTTACTATTTTTATTTTAAGTTATTTTTTAAAATTCAAGAAAAATACTTTGTTGTGTCTTATTTATTCTTTCTATATGAACTGTGCCCTTCCCGTTGGGCTAATTTTCTTACTTCCATTTTGAAACAAAATCACTCTGGTATGGCAATTTTCCATGGTGAATTACAAATCCGTTCGGTTTTCATATCTAGCAGATTACTTGGTTAGCATGTCAGATCTGTCTTTGCTTGGGTTCCGGGTTGCTCCAGTGTAGCAAAAATTGAGTTGCCAATATTTGTATTGGCTTGTCATTTTTGCTTTTGTAAAAATATTAAATCAAGGGTGTATTATAACCAGAATCTCAAATATGTGACTGTTCAAATTATTTTGCTCTAGATTGTTCTGAGTTTTGCCTTCTTTTGCAGTTTAAACTCAGATTTTATTGACCAGTTTTCTGCACATAGTCATTTTCTGTATTTTAGTTGTATAAGACAAATAATAACGTTTATACCAATGATTTGCCCTTTTGTTACTTAGTGAATAATTTACTGGTTTAAATTGACATTTCATGATTCCATTAGTGGACTGATAACGGTTTTATAATCTGAAAATATTTTTCTTACAGGCCAGCAAGAACTGAGCAAGTTTTCCTTTCCAGAATTAAATACATGCAGTATTAGAAACTCTAACTAAACTAAAACTGAGACGTTTTTGGACAGGGTCTCATTCTATAACTCAGGCTGGCCTTGAGGAAGACATTTTATTTGAAATACCAGCAAATGTGTTCCTTATTAAGCTAGTGTCTCTATTAATCTAAGTGTTCAATAACATTTGCTTTTAACTTTTTAACCAATATTTATTTCTAGCCACTATATAAACAAGGAAATAAATATTCAGACCTAGCCTTTTAGCTTAATACTAAAAAACTTCCATTGTGTTGAATCAATTCAAAGATGTTCGTATAAAAATTTGCAAAGAATGATAAAAAAACAGTGTTAAAATAATTTTTCTTGGTGTGACTAGTGACAATACAAGGCAATCAGATTTCTGAAATAGAAAAAAAAATAGTCTTTTAATTCAAAATGTTTCTCTTAAACATGGCCCGCTGGAGGTTACCTACTTATTCTTGAACCCAAAGCACACTCATTTCACACTGGAGAACCAGCCATTCTGTGCTGAGATACTGCCACAGTGGGACTCTGTGTAAAGGTGCTTTCCGGCTATGAGCACAGCTCAACGGTAGAGAGCTGTGTGAGAGTCCCTGGGTTCTATCCTAGAGCAAGGGATAGAGGGGAAAATCAATAGTGCCTGGCTGAAGGATGTGAACCGAGCTACCTGATTCAGCTTGTTTTTCCAAAAATGTGATCTTTTAGCAGAAAAACAGATACGTCCTACAGATATTGCTCATAATTACTAGCACTCTGCTTGTAAGAGTCTGTTGACTTAACTTTCCTACAGTCCTATGTATTCCTTTGCATTTTCCTGCTGATATTTTTATTTACATTTGGAGGGTTTGTCTCAAATCCTATCACTAGTTTACCAAAAATAGCCTGGGAGAAAGTAGAACCCATACAGAGTGAAAAAGCTTAAAGAACACAGAATAAAAATATATTTAGATTAAATTTCAAAAGAAAATATAAGGAGTAGAAGATAGGGCCTGATTAACAACCAGAAAGCCTGCATTACGTTAGTTCCTGTGGCTCATAATAAAGCATTCAAATTAGTCTGTCACCAATCCAAAACACTTCATCAGAGTGGCAAACTCAGTCTTCTTTGCTCTCAGAGTTGAAGAAAATTATTTTTTTCTTGCATCTAATATCTTGCATCTAACACCTGAGTGACTTAGAAAGTGAGTCCTCTTTTTTGCTCTTTCTTTATAACACAGGGGGCCTGCCCCTTAGCTCAGTTCTTTAAGTGGCTGCTTCAACAAAAGCAGTCAGGATCAGGTTGCTGTGGTTCGATCCCCACAACTCAAGCCTGCCAAACCTGCCCTGAAGGCATTTGGGGGGGGCGGGGGGGAATCTTTCTTTATAACACACTACACAGTAGGGCTACAGAGGTCAGCAACAGTAGGCACTGATACAAAGGCAAATTTTCACGCCCCTTCCACATGTGTGGAGACACTCGGGGATAGACACACTTCTATGCTTGGCAAGGCCTACTTGTGATTTTGAGGAGCTAGAACACTGAAGGACCGATGATCTAGTATTGCAAGTCTATGTCCCCAGAGAAGATAATATTTCAACGACCAAGAAGACACATGGTCCTTGAAATGGGATGGAAAACTCATGGAAGAGGAGCACTCCAAATCCAAGAGTGTCGATGCATGCCTATAATCCCAGCACTCGGGAGGTGGAGGCAGGAGGATCTCTGTGAGTTTGAGGCCATCCTTGCTGCATAGTGAGTTCAAGGACAGGCCAAACTACATAGTGAGACACTGTCTTAAAAAAAGAAGAAAAACGAAAGAAAGAAAGAAAGAAAGAAAGAAAGAAAGAAAGAAAGAAAGAAAGAAAGAAAGAGAGGGAAAAAAGGAAAGAAATATAAAATCTACCCCAACATCTTTTAACATTCCCTGTCCACTAGAAATTTCTTAAAATTCCTTTGGGGAAAAGTGACCCCAAATCAGACAATCTGTTTTTTCTGCTATGATCTAACACTGAATTCTATTTCCACCAAACTATGCAAAATGCAAATTAAAAGAAATAAATAAAGCAACACCAAAGTGATGGAGATCTTTATTTGAAATCTTACACAAAGGAAACAACAAGGAGAAGAGGTTGAATTCAAAGAGAATTACTGGGTTAGAGCCAGTGAAAACAACTGATGTGTAGTAAACAGAGGCAGTTAAAGGCAGGAGAAAACCCAGCAGGTCCCTAGGAAGGCACTGTGGAGAACCAGCTTGTTAACTAAGAAATCAAGCCCTCAATAACACAAGTCTACTTTTGTCCTTAACTAGTCAGAAATTGCCCATTAGTGGGACTCATCTGTGATTGAAAACCAACAGCCCCAAAGTAAAATACTTAAGACTGCTTTCAGGTTTTCACCTTGTCCATGGTTCTAAAATGTTGATTAGGATACTGCTGTGAATCAGTGGTTTAGGGAATTCAAGATCCTCTTTGAGTGTGATTTTTCAGTTTCAGGAGAGAGAGATTTTTAGCCTTTCTCTAAAGATTTGCTGACTTTGCTATCCTTTAAATTGGGGCCATGTTAATGGGGCTGGGGAGATAGCTCAGTTGAATAAGCGCTTGCCTGGCAAACGCAAAGGCCTGAGTTCAATCCCCAGTTCCGCCAACAGCAACAACAACAACAAAAAGGGAGAATCCTGGAGCGCTGTTAGAAAGGTAACCACTCCCACCACCATCCACATGTGACAAGGGGCTATGTGACAGTGTGCCGTGTGATGATGAGTCGTTGGGCCGCATAGTAGCTGATCCTTGTAAGGCAGGGCTACCCCTTGCTCGAATCAGAGTGCTGGCTTTCACCACAAGTGTGGAATCTCACCACAAGTCAGATTCTTATTATATCCAAGTATGAACTTTAGGGTAAATAAATAATGCAAAAAGCAAGTAATTTGTGGACAGAAATTTAAGTCACAGTTGACTGTTCAGCTCAGTAGTCTTTCAATGATGGGCTTACTATTGCTTATATTATTTCCTTCTTTCTTTTTTTTTTTTTTTTGAAATTGTCCAAAACTTATTGTAAAGAAAAAAATCATTAAAGCATATACATAAAAAATATTAGCTATGGAAGAACAAAATTAAATAGCATCCTATTCCACATTAGAAAGAAAAAAAAGACCAAGTGTGTAAGAAACTAGACTAATTAAAGGACTGAAAGAAAAAAAAAAACCTGTTTTAAAAAGATAAATTTTATACTTAGCAAACATATGTTTGAAAACTAAAAGTAAGATTTTCTAGTTATAAAAACTTGCAATATTTTAATATCTCCAGAAATAACATGTAGGAAATAACAAAGAGCATAATTCAAAAGGCAAGGGAAGTTGCAGTATGCTCCTGGATGAACAATAAAGAGCTCACAATATGATAGTTATGCAGGACTATATAAAATATATTAGATGAACCCTTATTTAAAGATCATTGAAGATTTCTATGAAACAGTACCAATCTTATGTTGGGTTATACATGTATTTTTTTCATTTATATGTGTGTATAAAAGACAAGGAAGAAGTAATATAAAGTCAACAGAAAATGGAAATATACTTTGTAAAGTTTCTAATACTAGAAGATATCATATGATGTCTTTTAAATAAATTTTAAGTCAATGGTATTGTATAAATCTTAGAACAAAAATTAAGATTAAGCAATATTCAGAAAATTAAATGCTAATTAATTAAAATTTAAATGTTTCAAAACAATTGAACTGAGAAAAAGTTTTTATGATAGTAAAGAAGTATTAAGAGTAAAACATAAGATAAATACTGAAATGGCAAATAAATGACCAGCACTTCTAACAGTTTGAGGATAGGATGTTGCACAAAGTTCTAGTGTGTTGTGGACATGCATAATGACCATGACAGTTACTGGTGGCCAGGCGTCACTTGTGGGACTGAGCTACAGCTATTTCGTTGAAATCCACCCTGTAGACCCAGATGGAATCATGACCCTTAGGATGGAAGAGAAGTCCATTTGTAGAGTGTGCTGATGGAAGTATTTTGCTGCTCTACACAAAAGAATAACTGAAAGACTACTGTATTATACACCTCTTATTTTCTTTCTTATTGAAAGACTATTGTATACCTCTTATTTTCCTGTGTTTAATTGTTTGCCCTATTTGGTGGGTTCTTTCCATTCTCATTCATGGGACTGTGACCAATTTGCTCCCTCTCTAGAACATCATTTAGTGGTCTGTGTAGGCTTGGCTTTGTCATCATGAACTTCTTTAGTTGTTCTTTGTCATGGAAGTATTTCACTTCTCCATTATACTTGAAACAGAGTTTTACAGGGTATATCAGTCTGGGTTGGAATTTGTTTTCTTGCAAGACTTGAAGTACTTTGCTCCATCTCTTCTTGACTTGATGGTTTGTGTAGAAAAATCTGCTGTTAGTCTGATGGGTTGTCCTTAAAATGTGATCTGTTTCTTTTCTTTAGTGGCTTTAGTGTGGTTTCCAGTTTCCTCTATGCTAGTGTCTTCTGCATTTATACTGGGTGGACTCGAGGTCTGAGACTGCATTTTGTTCCTTCTCTTTGTCATTTTGTATACCATTGTCTTCTGATCTTTGGCGTGGAACTTAGATAGAGTTATTACTTTAGCACCAGGTCCGGATCTATGAAGTTCAGATTCCTCCAGGTGGGTGTTGCTTGGATCTGGCTGCTGTGCTCCACTTCTTCCTGCTGCAGCCATTGAAGTTGAACCCTTTGTGTCACTTTAGCAAGATGTTCTGCTCCTGAATCAGCTGGGTGGGTCTTGCCTCTAGTCTCTTTGCAGGGAGTTCTGCTGAAGGGTTCCATGCTGGGCCTGAACTGTGGGTCGAATGAGGATCCACTGGACCCCAGGTGCTCTCACTCACATGCTGGGCCTGTGCTCTCTGTATTATTTCTATTGAGACACATGAGTGTCCAAGGATCAGACAGAAACTGGAGCAGGCAGCCATGCAGTTACTTGGAAAATCTAGGAGGTGACACTTGGTTATCTTGCCCTGTGCAAATGCTGCTATGTTAATTAGCTACTATTTTTTCATGACTAAAACTACAGTGTATACACTTTCATAAATATGTAATGAACACTGACAAAAAATTGAGGAAGTTCAAGGCATCCACTATGATTAATAAGATAAATATAATGCATTGAAAATACCCTGAAACATCTCCTTAAAGCTTTCCAAATTTCATCTCTAGTTACAACTGTTAAAATTACATTACATTCTGATATAATTATCATCTTCATCAAGACATCTTAATTCTTATATAAAGTGTGGTTGTTGCTTACCAAGATGTCACAGTTCGTAAAATCTTTTTTCACTGTATCTTATTTCCACATCCCTTCTGAACTGTAAGTTTTAGATTGCCAAGTAAAAACTATCAAAATTAAAACTTGGATGTGATAGGTTGCAACTGTTAGACATAATAATAAATTAGTAGTCTAATATCTAAAGAACTCAGGTTGATTTTCTATTAATATTTTATAGTACCTTAGAACTTTTTATAAAGACAGGAATGGTGAGATATTGAAATACATTATGCATTGTATTTATATATTATGTAATTTTAGAGGACACAGTTAAAAACAAGAATATTAGGCATTATAAGGTAAAATTTCAAAGACAGAAGATTAATGAGAGAATAATTAAGAAATTGGCAGATATTCTCGGATAATTGCCTGACATGCTAATAGAGAGAATAGCTTGTTATTCACTGAAGGGAATTAAGAATGAAGATAAAATACTAGAAGGAGAACATCTGGAAACATAGACTACGATCTTATTATATCACAGATAAATCACTGAATGTATTACCTATCTTGTAAAACTTACCAGCCACGCTGTATGTGTGTACCTTATGGAAAGAAGCATTTTAGCTCAGAAAGAAATAATGCTTTCTTAGAGAAATGACAAACTCCTACGAAGTGGATACAATGGGAAATTGCTTTTCACTTTTTGTATAGGATTGGTGCACCGTCAGTATTTACAGACAGTCTCTGTGATGATGTATTGTATCATACTTCCTTGGCAGTATCCTTCCTTTGATTCTTCAGGACTATTCAAGAAATGCTTGGTCCACTGAAGCACAGAAGGGAAGTGAGGAATCCAGGTGGCTTCTGATAAGCAGTTACCGGGCTGGTTGCTGCACGTGGCCTCTTGGGAGACCCGAGGCTGCGCAGCCATCCTCAGCATCGCTTATGGAAAGCAACTTTTTCCACTTACTTTATATGTATTCTATATTTTGTCCTATCTCTTTCCCTCTCCTAAGTGTTACATTAGTAGGAAATTATGCAAAAAGATATTTGACATAAATAAGGGGGGTTATCGCTTTATGTTCCAGATCATTTCTAATAATCTTAGGACTTGTAAACTATGAAGATAGACAATTTTCAGGGAGCATTTAAAGCGAACAGTTCAGGGAGTTGGGCTGGGGAATAGCTCAGCGATGTGAGCACCTGCCTGACAAGTGCAAGGTCTTTAGTTCTGTCCCTGGTACCAAAACAACAACAAAACAAAACAATTCAGGGAGTGCTCAATTGGTGTACATATGCTAATTACAAGAATTCTTGCTTATTAACAACCTGAGTTGGTATACCTCTCTGGCTTCTATTTTATCTGTTTCTCTCAAACAGTAGCTATTCCTTCCTGCTTTAATTTTTTTTGTTATCTTTTCCCATCTGTGATTCTCTTTTACTCACTGACTAGATATTATTGACCATTAATTCTAATTTCCAATATATATTTTGGTGATCACTTTATAGAAGCATCTTTATTAGGAGTTCAGGGGCCAGGGAGATGGCTCAGTAGAATAAGCGCTTCCATGGCAATTGCAAGGGCCTGAGTTCAATCCCTGGTTCTGCAAAAAAAAAAAAAAAAAAAAAAAAAAAAAGGAGTTCAGATGCTGAGGAGGAAATGACACCAATAAAATGCAAATGGGATATTCATACAAGATGCAGACATGATATCCTGTCCAAACCCTATTCCTACAAATCTTTCTTCTCATTGAATTAAGAGAAAATAGCTTTACATCTATCTTAACTATTTTGTACATACAGATACAAAATGATCCTTCATTTGTATACCTTTTTTTTGGTTTAGTTTTGTCAGAGATGGGTATTCCCTTGCCATTTAAATATTGCAGGTGCATGAATTCAGCAAAATAATCCAATATAGTCCAGTAGTCCATGATAGTAGTGGTTTATCCATAGGACTGGCAATATCAGAAATTGTTGACTTGAGCCTTTTACAGTTCAGCATATTTATATGGCTTTGCTTTTTTCACCCTGTTTTTATACTTTTCTGCTAGATGACTAAGACCAAGATAAAGCAAGACTTATATAACAAGAAATGTAACTTTTGTATCTGATAAGGTCAGTCAAATCCCCTCAAGATTTACCCCGAAACCCTGTACCGTAGTTTGTAGATCCTTTGGTCAGTGTCAGCCATGTGGGTAAGTCACGGCCATTGCCTGACCACTACGAAGACAACAATATGCAATGTATTAATTATTGAAACTGCCCTACTAATTGGTTTTGAAACTGCCTCATTGCTCTTTGTTTCTCAATAAAATTAATTTTAAAAAATGTAAATGGGAGAAGAAAAAACAAGCACGCTTCCCTAACTGGAGCAGCTGATTTGAAGTTTGCTAGGCACGGCAGCACTCTCTTTAACAGTCTCTTATAACTCTGCACTTCTATTTTGTGACAGAACAGTAAGTCCTGTACCTTGCCAGAGATGGCTTTTTAAATATCCAATCCTCTAGAGAAAAATATAAGAGGAAAAGCTGCTGAGGTTACTTAATAGGAAAGTTCCTTTTGCTTTTCTTTAGTGTTTCATTGATACTATTTATTAATGATTAAAATGTTCTAGGGGGCCTGGCCCTAGCTCAGTTCTTTAAGTGGCTGCTTCCACAAAGCTGTCAGCCTCAGGTTGCTGTAATTCGATCCCCACAACTCTAGACAGTCAAACCTGCCCTGAAGGCATTCGGAGAAAAAAAAAAAAAAATCCTTATGGGGCCGGGGAGATAGCTCAGTAGAATAAATGCTCGCCTGGCAAGCACAAGGGCCTGAGTTCAATACCTGGTTCCCCCCACAAAAAAATGTTCTGGAAAGTTTTGTTAGTGATTCTGTGGTGATCATGCTATACTTACTGCAGAGGAAAATGTTAGCTTCACCTGATATTTCTCTAGCGAAACATTTTTACCCTTTTCAAAAGCTCTCTGCTTTGCCATGTGTGCAGGTACATGGTCGCTTCACCTTTATGATCGTTTTGGTGGTATGTTATTTTGATTATTTTTCTTGTTTATATACACTGTAGGAGTTATGGTCACCATATGTTTGTTATATAAGATATCCCTAAAAACATAACTTAACAGATACAAGCTGGTGGGAGAAAAAGCAACATTCCTCTCATCTATCTCACTTTAACTCTAAAAGGTACTTCTTTTTTCTGTATTTTTAGGGACGGGTCTAAAGTGTGTTCAAGGTCTCACTACCAGATTGGACTCCTAGTGATTCTCCTGTTTACAGCTTCCCAAGTTCTGGGATTATAGGCGTGCGCCACCACACCCAGTGTCAATGACCACCTCAGCGTGCTATGGGGGTGGGGCTGGCATCGCAGGACAGGGGATCGAACCCCGGGCCATGCATCTGCTTGCAGGCACTTTAATCTGCTGAGCTATTGGTCAGCCCAACTCTAAAAGGTAAATTAGGCTACAAGACACAAATTAGATACATACATCTCTCCACATAAGTAAATATTTTTGTATAATTCTTCCAACAGCAAGAAAATTATAATACCTGGTTCCCTCAACTCCCCCCTGAAAAGAAAAATATAATAATGTCTCTATATGTTTCATGCTCTTACACTCAATTTGGACTGCTAAGTAATATTTCTGAGATAAGAGAGAATAGGCCAGTGAATTAAAAACTGGGTCTAGTGATTATAAATATATAGAGAGAACAGGCTTGCTTGCAAGGGCATAAGTGAAGAAAAACAAGGTAAGGATCTCTTTGTGATTATTATAAGCAAAACTATTTAAGGAAAATAGAGGTTTAATAATTTAAATAATCTTAGTAGCCTGTAAAAACTGAATTTATTTTCCCTAATGTTATTGGTGGAGAAATCCTATATGCCTTGTTTTATGAGAATCTGAGATACATACAAGGGAAAATGCAAAGCTATTATTACAAAAAGAATTACAGAAATAAAATCTCTAGAATGTACATATGTTCAGGCATGAATTTTAAAACTGTCCTATGAAAATGAGATAGTCCCTAATGAGATATTTTAATGTGTAATAGGAAACAGGAAAATTGGCTTTATAGGAGAAGAGTCCTTCCCATCCCAGTAGGATTATGAAACTTTCCATTTATGTTTGTTCAGAGTTTTTTTGCTTTGTTTTCTTTTGTTTTGTTTGCCTGTTTTCTGTCAGAAAGTGTGGAAAGTTGGCAGTGTCTTCCCAGGGACTAAGTCTTTGATTGCTAACATCCTTTGTTTTCCATGACCACATGTGAAATTTAACACTGGCTAGAGAAGTCTGGAATAAGTCACTGTATTTACAAGAACCCAGGTTAGTATCTGATTATTTCCACCAGAAAATGCTGAGAGTAGGAGGCAAGTAACACGTTAGTCTTTATCGCTTGCATTTTGTTCATCCTATCTGCTTTGGAGGGGGAAACAACTTGTTCTACAGAGACAGATGTTCATGAATGGGATTTTACTTCACTTGTGATCAATATCAAAGAAAGGTATTTACTAGTAAGTCTGATTCACTTCATGAAAATGTCAGAATACTTTGAGTTGCCAGTTAGCTCATTTCGCTAACTCTGTAGTAGCAAGTTACGTTACAGTATCATGCACAACATGTTACACCTGCTGAAGATAGTTGGGCTACTTTAACTGTATTTTGTTCCACGATACTTTGTGTAAATTTCTTCCATATTCATAAAAATACATCACAGCTATTTACAATGGCCTAGAAGATACTTGTGAGGGAAAGTGAAATTGATGACTTTCAAAGCTCCTTGTTTCTGTCATAGAAAATGGTGAAGATCTCATTGCTCAGATAGATGTTTGTAGGATTTTTTAATGACACCAAGAGAAACTATATTAGAATTTTTTTTATTCCAGCTTCATTTTCCCCATTTTTTTCCATTATGAATGAACTAAATATTAGCTAACTATGGTATAAATAAGCTACTCATTTTAAAAGGGGGAGGCTTGGCTGATAAGGAGAAGTTTAAACTGTTTTTCCTAAGTATGAAATTTTCTTTTCTTTAAAATAAAATCTAACTTATTGCCAGGTACTTTACAGAAAGCTATCATCAAGTTTTTTTTCTAATTCTTATGTTTAAGTTTGTAGAATCTTTACAGTTCATTAAAAATATAACTAGTAGACAAAGAAAACTATAGTAAAATTTTAGATGCCAAACTTTATCAATTTTTTTAGCTCTTGTTCTTGTGCTACTTACTAAATGTTATACATATTTTGTAGAAGAATTTTGGGAGGTATAAGAAACAACATTTGTGAAAATATTTAGGAAAAGCTTGTGAGTAAATAGAGGGAAAGAAGAAAGCAAAACATCCCAGACTTAATCTAAATTTTCAACTTTATTAAAAATTAGAAATTCCTCAACTGTGTCTTCCATTAATCATGGTTTTTAAGAGGTCCTAAGTAAGTCAGGTGTTTTGGCATGGCCCATAACCCCAGTACTTGGAAAGGCTGAGACTGGAGAGTGGAAAGCTTGACTTCAGCCTGAGCTAGTTGGCAACTTAGTAAGACCCTGCCTCAAAACAATAAAAAAATCAGAAGTCACATCTTTGGCAGTGTAACTCAGTACACAGTCCCTCAGTAGGAAGGACCCGATTTCAACCCCTAGTCTACAAAAGAAACAAAAAAGAAAAGCAGAAAGTCTTAAAGAAAAGTCATATTTACAGAAACACATTGTGCTTTTCTTTTTCTTTTCATTTACTTACATATTTGGTACAGGGTCTTGCTACACAGATCAGATTCATAGGGATCTTCCTGTCTTAGCCTCCCCGGTGCTGGGATTGCAGGTGTGCACCACCAGATCGGCTTTGGTGGCTGGCTTGGTTCAGGGCTGGGGATTGAACCCTGGTCCTTGCTCTTGCCAGGCAGGCACTTAGATCACCGAGTTATCGCCCCAGCTCCAAGTAGTGCTTTTTCAATGTTACGTTTTCCATTTAGCTGCTTTCGTGATCTAAACAGTTTTATTTATTTATTTATTTATTTATTTATTTATTCATTTATTTTTGTGGAACTGGGGATTGAACTCAGGCCCTTGAGCTTGCCAGAGTAGTGCTCATTACACTGAGCCATCTCCCTGGTCTGATCTAAATATTTAAAACAGAAAAGAGGAAGATGTTTTAGGGTAACGTGTGTAAGTCATTAAAGCTCTCCACCAGGGAAATATAAAAGTTAGGTAACAGTAATTAATGCTTTTGGAAATCATTCTTCCATTTCAAAAAATTGAACCATTTCAAGAAATTTCAAGAAGAGGAACCCTTAAGATGCAGGTAATTTTGTAGAAAGGTTGTATCTGAAAATTGAAACCAGTAAGAAAACTGATTGGGCAAAGAAAATAAATGGTGATGATTTAGGTGAATGATTATTAGCCAAAGGAAATATGTAAGAAAACTTCTGGTGAGGAAAGAGAAAATGGAAGGGAGAAACTTGGAAGTGCTCATTTAGGCTTTTAAAATTATGCATTGGAAACTTGCCTCTGTTAGGGTAGGTTTTCTATAGATTTCTAAATCTAATGGATTAGAAGTCTATCTTTGTTCTCTTATAACTAAATGTGACAGACTAATTTATAAAAACACAAGCTAATTTTTACTATTCCAGATGCTGAAAATTCCAACATCAAGGAAATAAGTGTCTGATGAAGGCCTTAGATTTCTAAAGTTGGAAGGAGAGGAGTGGACACATTTTATTAAGTTTTTCAATAAGCACACCTAAGCTTCCTCATGAGGCCACAACCCACACGGCTCACTCATCACCTCTGGACGGCCACATCGCACACGGCTCTTGCGTGGAAATTAGATTTCGAAGTGAAATTGGGAGGTGGAAAAACCAGTTAAGCCTCTACAGTATCTGATGGAGCAACGTGGATTAATTTTATATCTGCACTGTTGAGACAAAGCCATTGCATAGAGCTGGAAAAGCAGCCCGCCGCCCCCTGCAGGGGCGAAGAGCAAGCTTTGCTCTCGAATCTCTGCTTTCATTTAATGAGTAAATAGATATTCAGAATACAGAGGTGGCTTTTATATTTTTAAAAGATAGATCAAGTGTAAAATAATATTCTCAGTTAAAGAGTAAACATGATATTTGCCATCAGATTCCCTCATTTCTGATTTTTTGCTTCATGTCTTCCCATGGGTGGAATAGCGAGTGCACCTCTGTCTGCCTGCCTGTCTGGTCTCTCTGTCTCTCTCTCTGTGTCTGTCTCTCTGTGTCTGTCTCTCTCTGTCTCTCTGTCTCTCTGTCTGTCTCTGTCTCTGTCTCTGTCTCTGTCTCTGTCTCTGTCTCTCTCTCTCTCTCTCTCTCTCACACACACACACACACACACACACACGCACACTCATACAGCAGTTCTGCAATATTTCTGGAGTTCTAGTGATGTGCTGCAAATTCATCCAGTTATTGAGTAGCTTTCTAGGATAATGACCTAAAAAGAAGGGGTCAGAATTTTAAGTTATATCAGAAATTTAGAATGCTTTGCTGGAGAGAAAGTTAGTATCTGGTGAGCATAGTGATTAATTGAATTTAGATTAGGGCTCAAATCATAGGTTAGTTCTGTGTTTACATTTCAAGATGAATAAAATTTTAAAATAGAACTTTATAGAAGTATTTTTTCAGTACTTAAAATAATCTTCATATGCCCTCAGTAAATCCGAAATTATAATTGGAAAGAGTAGGAGCAATGCAAATAAGACAGGTCTTAAGATGCTGGGATGGGCAGAAACTGCAGCATGCTAAAGAGAGGCCTACCAAGCATTCACAACCAGAGCGCAATGCCTGCATGGACACTGTTTTATTGATCTTCAAATTATTCTATTTTAGTGTATCATTCTTTCATTTAAGCCTTTTTTTTTTTTTTTTTTCATTTTAGGAAAGGATCTACAAGGTGTTCAGGGTCTCACTACTAGATCAGGCTCCTAGCGCGCCACTTGTTTACAGCCTCCCAAGCGCTGGGATCACAAGCACACACCACCACGCCCAGCCTCAATTGCTCTCTCAGAGTGCCCTAGAGGCAAAGCCAGCATGGTAGGCCTGGGGACTGAACCCTGGCCCTTATGCCTGCTTGCAGGTGCTTTATTCCACTGAGACTTTTGGCCGGCCTAAGCCTATTTAATAGGGTTTTTAAAAACAAAGTATAAAATTAACAAGGGAAGCATAATAAAAAGATTAACCTTATAGAATTGTGTGTTTATATTTTGCTCCATCTAAAGCTATTTGATAATATTTCCCCAGAAAGTGTCAAAATTTGCTTTAAGGAGATTTTTCTGTACCTTTATAATACCACCTATCTATCTATCATCTATCTTTTAAAATTAATTTTAACTTTTAATTTTGCAAGTCCTCTTTTTGAGCATTAATCTAAATTCATAAGTCTACTCTTTGTTGTTTCACTGAAATTTATGCAGCATGACTATCCAGATGATCATGCTTTAAAAAAAGCAATCTTATCTCATATATGTATATTTTTTTATTCGTTGTGTTACTATCTGTAGAAGAAAGCCAATTCGTACTTCCATTACAAAGTATTGTACACTTTCTTTACATTGTATGTTGTGGTTAAAAGATCTGTATTTGGCTGGTTTTGTTTTGTGCTTAACTGTGTCAGCATATTGTAAAAAGCCTGTAAGATGATACATGTATATGATGGAAAATGTGTAGCTTGCACCTTTTCTCAGATCACCCTAACTTCAGTGGCCATTACACCCAGCTGCAAGAACCATTAACTATTTTGGTATCAGATCCTTTCAGTTCTTTACTTACTGTGTCTTAGCCAGCTACCGCACCTTCCTTCCCTCTAATTCAATGCCACAAGATAGGCGCACTTTGGAGTATTTCCTTTCAAACCCTAATATTTCTACTCGCATCATATTTTCCCATGCACCTGAAAAAAATTATGACTATAGGGATTTTGGTAAGAAATATTACAAAGTAGATCTTATTATTTTATGTGTTTGAAGCTTGGCGTGAAGATTATTTATAACTCTATATTCACTATATCTTGTTTTATTTTTTATGACTAAAAATTTCTTCATGAAACATGAAGACAAATTAACCCAAACAGCCATTTTATAATCTATCACTGCAAATTATTTTTTAGGTAAAGTTTAAGGAAAGTTGTTATCTGGATGAAGGATAATAAAAATGTAGATTCTCGAGGTCTGATGTGGAACTAACAACACCCCAAAAATCTGAAAGATAGATTGGAGGAAAATAATTAAAAGTTTGACTATTTCTGTATACATGCAACTATTATTTGCTAATAGGTCTAATTCTTCAAGTCTTAAACACCTGAAACTAGACATGAGTGTGTAAATATTATTCAGCTATCAGACAACACACTT
>NW_004524580.1:5117084-5139409 GCF_000260255.1 Octodon degus
AAATACAACAAAAAACATAATGTCTTTAAAAATTTAGAATTAACAATGTCTGATACAAATCAGATGGTCCAACAAATGTGTAATTGGAGGTGAAGAACGATTAGGGAAGAAGATAGTGCTTAACATTTTAGGAAATGCTGTCTAAAATTTCCCAAATGTGATAAAAATGTAAAGAAGACCAGCAAACACAAAACACACACAAAATAAAATTTGAGTCTTAGAAGAGGAACTATGGGATATATCCAGGATGGAGGTGAACAAGTATCAGCCCTTAAATATACTTCTCAAAAACTGTACAAGTGAAAAAAAAAATAAGCAAGCATCTTTACTGAAGAAGAGAAATTGTTAACTTAGAATTCTGTACCTAAGAAAAATTCCTCTCCAAATTGAAGGCCAGGTAGACTCTCTTCCATCCAAGTGATTGTAATCAATGATTACAACTCTTTGTAAAAGATAATTGAATAATTTAACTTCATATATGTAGAAGAAAGTATATGACAAGAATAGTATAAGAATGCAAGAAAGAACATCATGGCTGATGATAGCTCAGTGGCACAGCTTCTGCCTGGCAAGCACAAGGCCCTGAGTTTAATTCCTGGCTCAATCAATCAGTCAATCACTTACATAAAAAAGAACATGAAAATAATGTGGGAAATTTTTACATTATACAGAATGAATGATAGTACAACTCAAAGTTACACTGTGATACATCAATGGTTTGTACGGTGTAACCTACAGCAGGTATGAAACATTATGACATACGTATCATCTACATGAAAGTCATTTTATAGAGACACACATCAAGGTAAAAGAATAGAGAATATTAAACAGTAGCAAAAGTGGAGTTTTATTTATTATTATTATTTTATGTATTTAGTACAAGGTCTGCAGGGTCTTACTACTCAGGTCGGGCTTGTAGTGATCCTCCTGTTTTCAGCCTTCCAAATGCAAGGATTACAGGCTTGCACCACCACGCCCAGTCCCACTGGCTGTCTCTGCGCGTTCTGGGGGCGGGGCCACCACTGAGCCCCAGGAATTGAACCCTGCTTCCTGTGTCTGCCTAAGCAGGCGCTTTACTTTGCTGAGCTATTTGGCCAGCCCTAAAAGTAGACTTTTAAATAAGAAATATTAACACATATAAAAAAGGATTCATCGCATTAAGAGTAACAATCCTAAATATATATGACATTAATGAGAAATCTCCAAAATATGCAAAGCAAAACCTGATGTTAATGCTGTAGAGACAACTAAATGGCGCTAAATTGCGGGTGCGTGAGCTTGTGCCCTGCTTGCAATCTGAAGGCCACACTGGCACGTGCTCACGGACGCTGTGGGGACATGGGACCCCTCTAGCACATACTGCCGACAATTTCTTATTCACAGCAATAGCAGTGGCTAGAGGGTCATCCTTTCTGTGTCAGTTCCCCAAGACCTAGCTTGTACAGCATGGTGTGACAAGGACCAGTTACAACTTACTGATGCAGTGGTTTAATATGCAGCAAAGGAACTTTGAGCGTAGGGGAAAAAACTATTTATAAAAATGGCAAAAAAAACCCCACCTCTCTCACTTTTTTTGCAAGCCACGGGCATTTGCTTCATTATATTCGACAGCACGCCATGCTTTGTTCTAGAAGGAAATATGTTTTTCTGTTTCATGGCTGTCTGCTACTCAAGCCCTTTGAGGATAGTTTAAGTATAAAGAGACAGGTAGGGCTTCTGGTACTAAGACTGCAAAAATGTGAGAGCTCTATGGAAGATTGTCCCCTAACAAAAGACAAACTCCAGACTGGGAGAAATATTTTTTAAAAACCCATATGTAGGATGATTGTAGACTTAAAATAACTGTTACCACTCAATAATGAGACAAAAATAATGGGCATTTTCAAGATCCTACACTACAAATTTGTTATGGTTTGTGTCTAGGTGGCCCCACCAAAGCTTCAGGCAGTCATGGGGGAGGCTTCTGGAGTTTGTGATTGATTACTGTGGGTGTGGATGCTGCACCTGCCCTGGGGCAGGTAATTTGCATTACAGTGTAAGGAGGGGAGAAAGGCTAGGCAGCCACCAACAAGTGGTGCTCTCGACCATGTGTCACTCTGCCTTGGAGCCAGCCACGTATGGACTGAAAACTTCACTTACTGTGAGCTAAACAAACCTTCCCTTTCTTCATTTTGAGTGTTGGATATCTGCCCCAGCAACAAGAGAAAAGTAACTGAGACAAGGTTATAATCTGGGCAAGTAAACTTGTGAAAAACAACTCAATCTAAATGTTATTAGAAAAACTCAAATGAAAGCAGATAATACAAGACACTTTACTAGATGAGCAAAATTAAAGACAGACAATATAAAGTACAGATGAGTGTATGGGACAATCAGAATCCCCACACATGGTGGGTTAGAGTTAAAAATGGTATTTTGGGGGGTGGAATCAGCAGTTTCTTATACAATTAAATTTATAGATAACAAATGGCCCAGAAATACTTTGTAGTCTTTCGTCCACAAAAATAGAAAATAAATACCTACAGAAGACATGTGCAAATATTTATAGAGCTTTATTCATAGTGTCCCCAATCTGGAAACAAATGATATGTCTTCCACCTGACAAATGTGTATGACAAATTGTGACCTGTCTGTAGAATGAGATACATCTTAGCTACAAGAGAGAATTCCTGCTATCCATCACAACAGGGAGAAGTCTCAGAAGCAGACTCCTAAGTGAAGAAATCCAGGCACAAAAATATTGTTTGAGTTTATTTACATGAAATTTCAGGAATGGAAAAATTAATGTCAGAAAGCAACCCTTCAGGCATTACTGCGGTTGGAAGCAGTATATTACCAGCAAGGTGGCATGAGGCAATTTGAGGATATGAAAGAAATAATCTTAATCTTAGACTTATTTACTTATTAATGTATAATATTTTTATTTATTTGGTACACAGAGTCTCACTATGCAGGTTGGGCTTGTACTGATCCTTCTGACTCTGCCTTCCCAGTGCTGGGATTATAGGCATGTGCCACCATGCCTGGTTTCAGTGGCTGGCACAGCATGTGGTAGTGGGGATTGATCCCAGGTCCTTGTGCTTGCCAGGCAGAAGCTTAGACAGCTCAGCTATCTCCCAGCCCAAGAGTCTAAATCTTGATAGTATTGATTGTCATACTAAATTAGTGCAGTAGACTTCTCAAAATTTGATATGTGTGAATTTTTCCTCAAGCTGCTAAAGACAGGATGTAACTCTCTTGATTGGTTCAAATATTAGAATTAACTACAGTCATATTTTTCTTAAAGTAAGCATGTTTGACAGTTGGTATTGTTTTTCTCACAATCTATTTCTAGTAAGTAATTACTGTTTTGCAAATTTTCATTACATGAGATTTTATTATTTAGCTTAGAAATCACTGATATTATGCTATAGCCAGATGAAAATTTTATTATTGCCTAGGAGCTTGGCTTTGTATCACCCTTACAATTTTTCCACTTACATTTCATGGGAAAAATAATCAGAAATTTATTTCATTTATTTTTTTTTGAGAACTCTCTCCCCATTTTTCAGTCCCTTGATATCCTGGACTTCCTGTACCTCTTGGCCTTATCTCTCTAATCATTAATACTTTAATATCCCCTTGACATTAATAGCTAACATTTTTGAGTGTGTGCTTCTACATGCAATCTGTTGGAATGATTTCATACATGAACTTTCTGTAATTCTCATGCACCCTTGGGATGGAAGTACAGTTATTTTTTCCCATTTCATAGATGATAAAACTGAGCTAAACCAACATTCAAGACCCACCAGATAGCTCAGCAGACTAAAGCACCTGCTTAGGCAGAGCACAGAGGCCAGGGTTCCATCCCTAGGGTGCCAGCACTGCCCCTGGGGCACACTGAGATGGTGATTGAGACTGGGCATGGTGGCGCATGCCTGTAATCACAGCACTTGGGAGGCTGAAAACAGGAGAATCACTACAAGTCTGATAAGTGTAGTGAGACCCTGTAGACCCCACATCCTGTACCAAATACACAGAAAAAAAAAATCCAAAGCCATAGAGCTGTTAGCTAACAAAGCAGGTATTTGATTATGGGCACAATTTAGGAGGCTGCTATCTGAACTATCAAACTATCAACCTTGCTTTTATAAAGCGTGGGCCCTAAATCCCACTACATAAGGGAATCCGTTCATAGAAATGTGATTCCCAGATCTGTCCCTCGGGATTCAATATGAGCCCAGTAAGCCATGATTTTAACTAGCACTCCAGGTAGTGGTGATTGAGTTCTGCTGAGAAACTTCATTGTAAACTGTGCAGTACCCAGTGCGTAGTAACTGCGACCTTAAGCTGTTACTTACCTGGTCCGTGCGTAGGTCCCCATCCTCAAAATGGTGATGTTCTTTCAGGGCAAAATGAGAGAACAGCACCAGACACACAGCGAATTGTCTGCAATATTTAAATCCGTGTTTTTCATGGTGGCAAATGCCGTTGCGTGAGTATTGCAGGGATGGTTGATGGTGGCTACCATTTCAATTCTGTATTACATACATAATGAAAATATATTAGACAATATGCTAAAGGCATTTCGATGTGAAAAAAAATACCATACTGACTAGGAACATTTTATTTAATTTTAAATTTTCCCTCGTATTACACTGTGTTCTGCTCTAGCATGTTTCTAAAATACTAATGAGCTCATCTGCAATTGGTGAATAAGTCAACTATTTTGGAATAATGTAAAAGTTTTATAACTTTATGTGAAGCCGTGTCTGTCATTAGGGCGATTTATTCTACAGAAATGGAGACAAAATAGTAAAAAAGTGGAATTAAAGTACAGTCCAGGGCTGGGAAAAGAAGCCCTGAGCTTGAGTGTTCTATAGTCAAAAGGAACACTCTGGGTTCAGCTTTATTTTTATTTGTTTATTTTATTTATTTATTCTTCTATGTATTTAGGACAGGGTCTACAGGGTCTCACTACGTAGATTCGACTCGTCGTGATTTTCCTGTTTTCAGCCTCCCAAGTGCTGGGATCACAGGGGAGCGCCACCACGCCCCGTCTCAGTCTCTGTGTCAGCGCGCCCGGGGGGGGGGGCGGCCCCCCATACTGAGGATCGAAGCCCTCGGAGCGACTGCCTACGTAGGTGCTTTAGTCTACTGAGCTCTCTGGGGCTCAGCGTTAAAGACATCGAACCAAAACAAACCAGAACAAGTGCCGTATCGGGAGAGCAATGAGAAAGTGCTGAGCTCTAGCTCTGAAGAGATTTCATATATTTGCATGGGGCACTGACCCTCTCACCAGATCAAACACAAGCCCATTGTCTCAGTTTTCCTTCTACTTGGATTTTTCTACCATTTCTTACTAAAGTGTCAACAGCACTTGTACTCATTAAAAAGAAAAAAAAAAAAAGTCTGAGCTGAGCTGCTCTCTTGGGTGGTCCAAATTGTCTTCCAAGGTACCAAAGTTATTTTTGTTAGTGATCTACTCAAATTGCCTCCATTTTGACTGGTCCTCTAAGATTCCATTTTTCTCTCCTGTCTTGCTTATTTTTAGCTATGATACTTTGTGTGTGGTGCGAGGATGCACAGTGAGCTTTCATTTCAGAAACAATCTGTTTATCAGGAAGTCATGTGGAATGCTTTGTAAATTGCAAAGTAACTTACAAAAAATTAAAAGGCGAAGTAACTTACAAGAAATCATTTCATTTCTCTATCCTCACTAGTGTTATATTTGTTTCTTATTATCCTGTTGTGTAAAGCTTTCCTGGAAAATTTTTGAAATGTCTGCAAAATTTGTAACTTGAACTAAAATTTCTTTTATGCTGCATGAGAAGGAACATATATTTTACTATACTTACCAGCTCATTTATCTATAAATTATCTCTGTTTAGATAAATGTATATAATAATTTATAGAGTCATAAATAGTAGGCCGAAGAATATCATTCCTTCAATATGAGACATTTTCTCCACTAGTGATCATGATTTTGATAATTAGCAAAACTTAATTGTGTATTTCTATTAAGAATCCAATTGTTTTTCTAGGAACTTTGTGCTTTTACTGATTCTTATGAAGTTTGATGACTATTATTTTCTAAATAGATTAAAAACAGGAGTAAATTTATCTTACATAATTCTTTTTATTTTATTTCATTTTTAATATATTTGGCACAAGGTCTCACTACACAGCTTGAACTCATAGTGATCCTCCTGTTTTCAGCCTCCCCAGTGCTGGGATTATAGGCTTGCACCACCATGCCCCGTCTCCATGGCTGGCTCAGCAGCCTGAGTGAGGGCCAGCATGGCGTGTGGTGGCAGGGATCGAACTTCTGTCCCTGCAGCTACCTAAGCAAGTGCTTAGCCTGCTGAACTATTTTTTTGGCCATATCTTGCATAATTCTTACATAGAAACATAAACATATAAAATAAAACTACTATTAGAGATGAAATTGTTTCTAAACTCTCAATATTATCATCCATATATAACTTCTTCAAAGAAGAAATATTTGTCCAGTATTTATTTCTTGGTGCAACAATTTTCAGATAATAATTCATGTGCATCAGCTTATATATTAAGAATTTTCCCCTGATATGTTTTACCAGAAGTGGAGCATGATAAAATAAATTATTTCATGAATGGGATTACAGTCTTTATTGCCTTGAATATATATTTTGCAACTTTTAGAAGCCTAGAATTTTAAGTTGAATTTTATATTGAATAGCAATGTCATTTTACATTATTTTTTAAAGGTAGTTAGTAAATTGAGAGTCTCCACTTTCCACATACAGGTTTTGTTTGTCTTATTTAGTGTATCTTAATCAAAGTCTTCCTTTTTGTAATGAGGAGCAACCATTTGTGCCTATACAATTGAATTATTGCAAAGCTAGTACATTATGTGCTTAGTCCAGGAATTTCCACATAGTACATTCCATGAAAATATTAGCTATGAATGTTTTTATCGTTTTTATTCTTGTTATAACATTAGAGATAGATAGATAGATAGGGAGATAGATAGATAAATAGGCCTGATTCCTATTTACTGTATTTCATAACCTAGGCAGGCATGGTCTCCTGAATAACTTAGCTGTTTTAGTCTATTGTTGTATGAATTTAACCTGATTTCATGGAGTGAAACAGTGAACACCACAGCTCTGGGCTGTCAGTAGTGAAAAATAGCTGGAAATCAGACAAACAGCTTCATTGCTGGAATTGTTTCCGGGCTAAAAGTTCTTCCAACAGCTGTTTGTTTTGGCCAATAACATATCCATTCTTCTTCTTCTGTTGTTATTTTTTTAAAAAAAATTGGGGGAAATATGACTTTCTTTAAAAAGAGAATACAAGCTGGTTATTTCTGAAGTCAGGAAGAACTCCTGTCCTTACCCTATTGTGGTCTTTTGGCTTCTTTGACACTCGAATTGAGAGCTTTTCCTTTTGTTGTTCTCTTTATTTACTCCCAAAGCTCAGACTCCAGACTGCTGTAGTTAGAAGAAAAGGCAAGATGAGAACTGTTTAATCCTAGAGAAGGAGCTTTGCAGTGTTTACCTTGCAAGTTGCAGAAAAAAAAAAAAGAGAAAGAGAAAGGGAGGAGGGAGGAAAGAAAGGAGAAGGAAGAGAAGAGAGAGGAAAGGGAGAGGAGGAAGGAAAGGGATTGGGAGAGAGAGAGAGAAGGAAGGACAGAGGGGGGAGGGAGGGAGGGAGAGAGAGAGAGAATAGAGAATATCCCAGCCTACAAGAAAAAAAAGATACTTAACTGAAGAAGAAGGGAAGTTTTACTTCTTCCTAAAAGTTATTTTACTATATATACTTTTAATCAGAATGACTGCTAGATTTGTTTAAAGTATTTGTTCTGGAAATACTAAAGTTGGAGTCTACCAGACTGAGGTTAGAAGCATTTTCTTTGGCAGCAGAAAGACTCTTTTATAGAAGCCATGCCTGTACTTGGGGTTGCCTCAAAACTGAGGCAGCCAGCTGTTGGGTCAAAGCCTCTTCATGCTGCTCTTCTGACACCGAATCTTGGCTCTACCGTATCCCAGCATTATTCTTCAGGACCTCTGGAGCTTGCTAAAGCAGAGAGTTCAATGCTTTCTTGTCAGCTTGCATTAAAATCAACCTGTGGATTTAGAGAGGAGGAATCCCTCCAAGGAAAAGCCAAGGAGAAAGAAGACAGCAAGGTTAGTAGCTGAAGGTTACTTATAGTCTTTGCTGAACTGCAAATTTCCTGTTAGGTGGACCACAGAGCTTGTCATGAAGTGGGGAAAATTAAGGGGACACAACTGTAAGAGAGAAGGAGCTAGAATAACTGAAAACCTGGAAATCTAGCTTATGTAAATGTTATTTTAGTGTATGGTGTCAAATTCATGAGCAACATTCTATGAAATGTATACATTGCAATTACTTAGTATTACTTATTGGTAAAGAAATTAATTACTTATTGATATAACTAGTTCTAGATATCATTTTATCACTGATATTACCTAATTAGAAATGTGAGAAAAAAAATGTTCCTAGTCATTCACTCTATCTATGTATCTATCTACGTATCTATGTATCTATGTATCTATCTATCTATCTATCTATCTATCTATCTATCTATGAAATTTAGGTGTAAAAAATACTACAAACTTTTCTCTAAAAGTTATTTGAAAGAATTCTTGTTGGAATATTTGTATCCCAGGCTTCTGAACCTATTGCTATATGAAGGAAGGTGAATATTTTCCTTGATACTGCACGTTTGTCTGGATTTTCATATATGAATTGCAACCTTACTCTTCACCTTCCTACTGACATCTTTGGGCATTAATGTATAATATTCTGTGAGCATTAGCTCATGGTTGCTTGTGGCTGAGCCAGATTACCACTGCTTACTGTAGATGCAAAGCGCCAGCCTGCCCTGCAGCTAAGGGCTTTCCAGAGCTCCTTTAGTGCTTTGATAAGCATCACTTTTTAGTGAGACCTTAACTGTGACGTCACCATCTTATTCTGGCTTCTTAAGGAGATGTTTTGATTTTACTTGCCTTTTCAAATGGAGGTCAAAAATACTTTAAAAATCTACACAGAGAACTGAACTCTCCAAGTACAAAAGAAAGCTCATTCCTTTTGTCTCAATTCTTATTTCATCTTCACCTGTCCAAATCTTTAAGCTTCGACTCAAATGCAACTTTGTTCATAAAGTGTTTGCTATTTATCTTTTTTTCTTATGACTTTTTGTGTATAGAAATAATTGTACTACCCATATTTATGATTGTGTATTTTAATTACATGTCTAAAGTCTTTCTACTTCCACTACTTTGAAAATGTATGGAGGATAGGATCCATATTTTACTCTGTGCTCTAGATACTTCCATTAAGGCTTGATGCATAATAAAAATTAAATACTCATGGAATGAATGGATACAAGAATGAATCAACAGGTAAGGAAGAGTTTTCTGAGAAAGAGTTAAATTTCTTTTCTTCTTCCCATTTCATTTATTAAAAAGGAGTTTGAAACAGATGGTTTTTAAAAGTTCTAACTCTCACGAAGAATTACCTAATTAAGAAACACAATTAACAGTAAATATGATTATAGTTACAGTTGTCAGTCTGCCGTGAGCAACTCAGAGGGAAAGCAGGGGTGCACAAATTAGCAACAAGTCACTTCAAGCATTAGCTTTCTGCAAAGAATTAAAGATGAACACCCTCCATCTGTATTCCAGTGTTCTTTGTACCCGTAATGACTTGTCTGCCAGATTCAATGGAAAACAGGGAGAGACTCATTTTCACTGCTGGATATGGTTGTCATTTCCGTAGGTTTAGTCAAACATCTACTTAGCTAAATGGCCTTAGCTTAAGACTTGACCACTAAGAGCCCTATTTGCAATAGCATTTTGTTGGTCGCTTTGGTTAGCAAACATCAATCAAATATCCCGTATTCCAATATCATTCTGTGGCAAGCACAGTTATATTTATATTTAAATAGAAATCTTTTTTTTTTATCCATGCCACTTATCAAATTAAACACTTTTCCAAACAAATGTAAAGAATGCCTAGTCAGCATTTCAGAATATTTCAGAATGCTAGGAAAAACACTTTTTAGAGTTTTTTTTTTTTTTTTTAAACCTTTGGGCAAATTAAAAAGAAGTGAAGAAAATAGCAAAAATGATCTGTGTAGTTAGGGAGACTTAGATGGGCTGCAAACAATTGGAAACTCAACACAACAATGAAAGACATGGTAAGCATTTTTTTTTTTTTTTAAACTGGAAGATGAGCTGTGAATGGCTAAATGTGTGACTCTAGAAAATGGCCAGGGATGCAAGCTTTCTTTGTTTCACTCATCATCATCTCCTTGGGGCTTCCACCTCTCAGTTTTGAGGAGATACATGATTTTCACACAATTAAAAAGATATATCCAACTTCATTAAATGTTTTGACATCTTGTCAGCCTACTTAGCATGTCAAGGCCTTTAACCAGCTTTTGCAATAGAGACTAGAAAATGTGTGGCTTTCTATAGGCAGCCATGTACCCACGTAACAATTGTGGGTTCTCTTTCCACAAGAAAGTGGACCTTGGATAGCACTCACATAAATGACTGTCATTAAACAACATTTATGTGGAGTACTCAATCATTGCCTCACACAGTCTTCAGGTCTGGTTTGAAAGTTTCTCACTTTATTCACATACCATTTCAAGCCTACATTACATATGACAGTGCCAAAGGTGTATCTTCACTCCACCACTTCCTGTCCTGCCCTGCCCTCCATTTTCATTAGGGCAAATGCCATCTTTCCATTCACCTAATCTTGAATTCCTAGGCTGACTCTTGATAATATACATTGTCATCTTACCCCTTATATGTTGTTGGAAACTAGAGATTTTATTTCTACATTATGACTTGCATTCACCCACTTGAGAAACAGTCCCATTTTTTGGTACTAGTTGTTTTCTGTCAATGATTTCAGTTGTTCGAAATTAGTATCCTGTCTTCTGTGCATTTTTACAACCATCAACCGACACATTCACTATACTAATGAAACCACACACTGTCGTTGCTTCTCTCGCCTTAGGGTTTCTCCATGGAGGCATTGTAGTCCCCCACTTGCTGTCAGCTCTTCTTTCTGTACCTCCCTCTACCTAGCAGGCTCCATATGTCTATTTTCTGAGTGTCTCTGCTTCTTCACACTACTCAGTTCCACTATCCCTAAATGTACACCAGATTTCAGTTCCAGGTCACATACCATTTGACAATGTATCATAATATGTCTAGTGTTTTATGTTCTACCTACCTATAACTTGCTCTGATTTCTTATCATGAATTTTCTAATCTCTCTCCTCATGCATTTGCTTTTGCAATCTTTCTGGGCATTCACCCAAAGGAGGAACAGGGTTGCTTTGCTTTGGAACCTCTACATAAGAATCAGTAGTTTAAGTTTAAGAAAGAAGGATCTGTGTTTGCATAGCCCAGCCAGCAGCATATAAGCATTGCATATCCCTTTGAATGACAGCTCCTTGGCCATGCCAACCACTGAGAATATTTCCTTGGCCTGAACTTCTCAATCCCTGTTTGATCTGCAGCTCTTCACACCTAAGCGATTGCCAAGTTCTTTCCACTTGTGTCCAAGCAGCCTTTCCTCCTGGATCACCTGTACAAACTCAATATTTTTTAAGTTATTATAGAAAACAATTATATTCAAGTATCTACCTTGTATTTTATCGGAAGTGTCTCATTTCATTCTTGTATTGCTTCAAAGAAGTAACTGAGGCAGAGAGAAAGTAGGAGTCATTTATTAGACTTGGATAGCAAATAACATCAAATGTAGAATTTAAATCCAGGTTTGTCTCACAAGGCCTTTTTTCTTTATCACTTTATACTCTTTCTTTATGACTTTAATGGCAGTATTTTTCCTAGTGTTTCCTAGTGAACTTGTGGGACTTCTTTCATGTCTTAAATTATCATAGCTAGCAAGCTGTAAATAAATCATCAATGTGACCAGATGCCTAGAACTATCAGGAGAAGACTATTAAGTTGACACATGAACTCTAATGAATTGTATGACAGAAATAAATAAGAGGAACCCCGGGATAGATATATAGCAGCAGATGTTAGTAGAGTGTATCTCTGGCTCTGGCTTCCAGCTGTTTCCTTTTGGAGAGGTTGCCTAGTTGCTGAAGACTGTTAGCACTCCCATTGGACTGCTTCCCTGGTAGCCTTTCCAGAGGTGGCCAGACCTACAGCTGCAGAGGTCGGGTCTCGGGTCCCTGGATGATTCTGTCTTCCTCGTCTGCTTCTGCTGTGCTTGCACATTTAGTTATTTGTATCTAAAGAGACATGATTGTGCCTTTTTATAGCTATAAAGCTTACTTCGGGCTTTACAGTTAAAATGCTTATGTCTGTTTTAATTGTTTTTGCCTGGTGGTAGCTATGTTATAAAACTATTATAATTATGGTTGAATTTTAATATTTTCTGTCTTGGCAGAGTGCTCAGTGTTTGGTAATTATAACATTTATTGCCCTCGAGTAACAGTTGGTAGAAATATGACAATCTGATGCTGTTGTGTGTTACTTCAGCTTGTGATTTATAAAGGCTTTGAAGATTTTTATCCCATTCTTTAAACTACAATGCTATTGAAAACCTCTATATCATTGCTGTGTGTTAAATTTATTGGAAACATAAACTGTTCTTCCATGCATCAATACTTGGATATATTTAATGCCAGCTTGCTAAATACATTATGTTCTTTCTTTCCAAAATCATAGCCATCATTCTTTATTTTAATAGGAAGAAACTGTTGAATTTATTGTTTATTCAAACATAAAATCAGAAAATAGGCTGCTCATTATTTAGCAAAATAATTGCTCTGTGTTTGACCTGTATTCTCCCATTTCCAACAGTTAAAATTTGTCAGATTTAAACCTGTTTTTATCAAGTGGCATAATTAAAAGAACTTCAGAGTAGGAGCTCAAAGATTTGAATTAACTTTTCCTCCATTCTACAGTATCAATCTTGTAAAATCTCTGCACTTTAATCTTTGTTTTTTTGTCAAAATTAAAAGGCATAAGAATAAATGTAAGCTTTTCATATCTATTCCCTTTCTCCTGTCTGGTTTTTGTCTCTTCTCTCACCTGTTTTCAAATTCTACCACTGCAGTAGACATATGGACCAGAACCTTACAATCTTGGTACCAGTGATAGTAACACCTGATAAATCTTTGTTGATGGCAAAAGTAGCAACTATTCTAGACATCATACAATATTTAGAAATGGCTAATCAATACACATATCAATGATATTCTCAAGTTATAACAAGCAAAAAATGCCTCCAATATTGTGAAATACACAACAGAAGATATAATCAAACCAAACTGAAAAACAATGCTTAGAAATAGCTTCTTATCACATTTACATTTTCACTATTTGAAGTCATAGTAAAAATAAAACCAGCGGCTTTCTTTCTCATAAGAGAATCAATCTGTGTTTCAAATTTGGAGACTTTTTTTTGTTTTTTATGAAAATAAAATGTAGTAAAAATAAATTATGAATGATACAGATTTCACTAAAAAAAATGATAGGAACTAAACTACGGTTGTGATAGTGCATAGTGTTGTCTTTTAGTTAGTTGTTCAGATTACCAGACATAAGCTTTCAAAATTGGTCAAAGAATTGGTCAAAAAAATAGAAAAGAAAGAAAAAGCATTAGCTTTTCCTTTCAACAGAGTAAAAATCAGCAGTACAATTATCCAACCTATCCTCTGTATATGCATATACATTTTCCCTTCCTTCTTTTATTCTTTTCTCCTGTCCCTCATCCAAGTTGTTCATTCCCTTTGAACAGTTTCTTTGGAGACTTCTTTTTTTTTTGAAGAGTAGTTTATTTTCACTGTCATTATGATAATCTTTGCATTTGTTTTCCTTTTCTTTAACTCTGGCTTCTTTTTGTTTCACTAGAGTTTACCAATGTCTGTGTAAACTCGTCTGCTCTTATTTTATACTACCTCTTGCTTTCTGCATTTCTGCAGCTTTTGACATCTTTAAAGTCACCATGGTTCTTAGGAACGTTTCGTGTACACCACCAAAATTACCTTGGCAACTTACATCTCTGTTCCTTCATCTGTAAAATCAAGACCATAATATTCACTAGATTCTTAGTTTACTGTGAAAATTGAAAGAGCAATTGACTATAAACCATAAGTTAACAGATTCTACACAGTTGGTACTCAACATTTATTACTTATTAGTATCATAATAGTAAAATGTTATCTAATGTTTAGTGTAAAATAATGTTACATAATACAACAAAAAAGGTGATCATTATTTTTGTTTTATTTTTCTCTGTAGGGTATCATTTCAATCATATTCACAGAATTATATCATTTACCTAGATTAAGATACTGTTTTCTTTTATTTAAAAAATACTACACATTATTCAACACTTCTAGAATATAGAAAGCAAAGAGAGATGGGGTGATCTGAGGTTGTTGAAAGATAGACATCAAATACCACACTGAGGGGTGCAGATGTGTTTAGTCAGGACAGGCAAAGAATGCTAAATCAGGGCCGGTGAGATAGCTCAGCGGATTAAGCGCCTGCTCAGGCAAGCACAGGGATCAGGGTCCAATCCCCAGCACCACGTGCTGCACCAGCCCCGCCCCCTGGTGGGCGGAGCCACAGGGCACCGTGGAGCGTGTCTGTAAACAGGAGGATCACTACGAGTCCAGGGGGTGTAGTGTTACCCTGTACCAAATACGTGAACACAAACAAGAACGAAAACAAGAATGCCAAGGCAGTTACTGTCGGGTTGACTAGATCTCAGCACTTCTTGAGAGGTGATCCCATCGTGTAGGTTTTGTACACTGGTGGATTAACCTGTTGGTGTTTATAACTGAAGATATTGTTAGGAGGTAGGTGCAGGCGAATGACGCAGAGTGCGGGGCGTGCCTGTTGTCGGAGCTCTTCTCCTGCACCCTGCCTTCTGGCTGCCATAAAGCGGCAGCTGTGCTCCACAAAGCCCTTGCACCATGCCGCTTCTGTGTTGGAGCCCGCAGCTCATGGTCTTTCTCCTTTAGGTGGAGAATGTCAGGTCCTCTTCCCCAGCCACAGAGATGTGTACCGGTGCAGATGCTAAGGGCCAAAGTGATGTGATTAAGTCTAGATTTCGGAAAGATGGAATCAAATGTGTGAAAAGCAGAACAAGGGAGAAAGTTCTAGAATGAGGAAGAGGAGAGGGTGGTGGGTCAGATGGTTAATGAGTTATCAAGCTCAAAAGAAGTAACCAAAAAACAAGTGTAGCAAAAGAAACTAGAGATTTTGATAACTGGGTGAGTTATCTACCACCACAAGTTCTTTGTCTTGAAGGATAAATATATTTTACTTGCTCAAAAATGTACGGTTTGTTGAAATGATAATTCGACAACAAGTTGCACTTAAAGCTGATGCTCAGCCTTGATCCTTTTTGAGTGCCTGCCATAGCAGGCTGCTATGCCGAATTTATTATTATTCCAGTGAAACAGGAACTGATTTCAGGGAGATGCTGAGGTGGAGCTCAAATTCCAGCCCAGTTCCTCTTCTTTGTCCTTATTTTCTCAGTCTCATTCTGTCGTTGAATTCATTGCTCTGTATGAATAGTCTTTCACCCTTTCTCACTGCCCTTTACTCTTTCTGTGGATACTAAGTCATGTGATACAAAAATAAAGACACTTATGGATTCTTGCCAGGAGTACTGAATTAATCTTTGATAAACTTCATTTGGAACCCTTCCTGTTCCGCAGCTCTCATGGTGGCTTCATTTTTGCTTTAAAATATGTTTTTCTTTGGATTACTAATCACTGAGATGGGGAGAGGAATTTGATATCTATGGGAGAGTTTCCTAATTGGTCACACGGCAGCCCTTCCCCATTGCAAATGACAGAATAATTTGTTTAGAAGTGTTACAGTTCCTATTGTAGGAAAAAAAAATCTCCACATGAGAAAAATGGGGCAAATATTGACCGTTTTTCTGGTAAACAATATGATACAGTGTTCATGTAGAAAGCCACACACAAGTCCCTAGAACTTTCTAATCTGTCTAAATATTATACTGAAGTCTTTCAGAAAACTTTGAAAACACAAGGTGTGCAGGAACACAATTTTATCCACTATCATAATGACATCATATATAATGCTATCTTAAATAATGGCTTAAGCCCTAGATGTCAGAGGCTTAACGTGTGAAAGATGCATTCTTGACTTATGATCAGGGGTTAGCAAGCAATACAGCACAGCTTAGGCTTTTGATGTTATTATTATTTTTTTAAGTTAAGGTTTTTTGAAACAGGTATGGTGTTGGCTTCCATGCTGCTGCACAGTTGGTGTTATGCTATAACAATAGAGGTCAGTAATTAGAATATAAAATACATGGCCTGCTTAAACTAAAATATTTACTAAGTGGCTCATTGTGGAAGCAGATTGCTGACAAATATGTATAGGAACTCAGGACACCAGGGCCCTCTCATCTGTGGCCTCACTATGCCACCTCTATCCAGTCATCAATGAAAGAAAAATAACAAAAGAAAATTGTTTAAGAGGCTTCGATATTTGATCACTTCTGAGTTTCCTTGGTCAGAACTACCTAATGGAATGAAAGCCTAGGAAATATAATTGATCTGAGTACCCAGGAATGAAGGGAAGTGATTTGGTAAACTATGAGTCAGGGTGATCTAATTAACTATCCAGAGACTAATTAGATGTTCAAAATAACTCCAAAATTTACCGCACTAAAAAATTCCATGTTATTCAGAGGTGTCTTCCAGGTTGTCATTAATGTGTCCTGATTTACAGAGTTATATCTTTTAAAACAAAATATAGAATAAGACCTTAATTTCTAAATTATAGATAGAAAAGCTCTTTTAGGTGGTTCAGTTTTATAAGAGTATGTAAGCACTAATGTATGCTATCAGAAGCAGCAGTCTCCTGATGCATCTGGCTGCTTCCCACCTTGCCACATTGCTGAACACATTTGCTCTGTTCTAACCCACTGGTCCAGTCTCACATTCCCAAAGCACCCCCATCTCCTGGTCCTGCACCCAGGCTTCTACTTTTATCAGTGCTCTGTTCAGCGGTCTGGTTTTGCTGTTCCTGGAGTGTCTTATCAGCGATAGAACCACAAAGGCCAGGACAGTTATGATCAGAATATTAAAAAGAAGAAGTTTAAAGATTTAGGGTGGAATGAGGTGTCGCAGCAGAAAGGAGACATTTTCTGGCTCCTAGATATTTCTGAGAGAGTAACTGCACAGTTGCATAAAGGAATGCTCACCCTCTTGGTCTGGAGACCCCCATTTCACTCCGGTCAGCCCATTGGAAGCTGGTTCCAACAGGGACTAAGAGATTCCAGAATGTATGAATGGGTCACGGAAAAACCCACCACAGATCCTGAGAGGAGTACCTCATGCTACAGTTCTTTCAGAACATGGTAGGTGAATACAGGGAACTGCGCATGGAACAATCCCTTCTCAAAGGCAAGATGAGTTTCCAAGTAGCTTCATTAGTCTTTAGTCTTAGCTGTGCCTATAAAGCTATGTCTAGGTTCTGCTTCTCTGTGAAATGTTTGTTAAACATGTTCCCTCAAGTTAAAACTCTCAGTTTTTGTACATTAACAAATCCACAGATTGATGTCCCTGAATCTTCACATTTTTGTATAAGTGCACACATTGCTTTGAATAATTTATTGAGTTTTGTGTTATTTTTGCTAGCCCACTTATGTTACTCTTATTTTGACCCATATATATATATATATATATATATATATATATATATATATATATATATATTTTCCACCCCCCCCCCAGAACCAGGGATTGAACTCAGACCCTTGTGCTTGCCAGGGAAGTGCTTATTCCACTGAGCCATCTCCCTGGCCCTATTATTTGAATTCCATTTTACATTTCTCTTAATCATCTGCTTTTTATTGTTGTTTCTCCCTTCCATTAGCTAGCATTTCAATGTCCACACTATGGTATCTTCTTCCATAGAACCTGAGGCTCATCATCAACAACAGTATGTTTACTTAGACATTTTCCTGATTCTAGCTAATTGTACTGTATTCAATAAAAGACTGCAAATTCTGTGAGTCTAAATATTCCCAGTTACTACTGCTAGTCTCTACCATGGAATCTCTATATCTTTTACTGTCTTTCTTAACCATTTATCTATTAGTTTATTATGAAATATTTATTATATAGTTCACATTCATGAGACAGTATGCGTTATTGTGTGCACACACATTTTAGATTAACACTATAGCCATTATAAAATGAGATCCTGTATGCATTTGTACTGTGGATAACTACTATGAAGAAAACAATATGCAATGTTTTATTATTATTGTAACTGTCCTACTAACCTGTTTTGAAACTGTCTCATTGCTATTTCTTTCTCATTGAAATTAATTAAAAATTTTCAAAAATTTGTGTTGTGAAATTCCGTGCAGTTGCCAGGGATTATCTACCCCTTTGTGTCTCACCTTTTGAAGTGATGAGATAGAAAGGTTGAGTAAGGTTCTCTTACGTGCTGTTTTTCTTTGTTCACTTGTTTTGCTGTTTCGCAATACCACAGATGGGGAAATCTGTAGACAACAGAAGTCAGCTTCTCCCAGCTTGGGATGCTGACTCCCACCATCAAGGCCCCGAGGGTTTTGTGGGCAGTGGCAGTCATCTCGCTGCTTTGGATGTGGTTGGTGTCCTGTCTCTCCATCCTCCAGATGGGGATGCTGGGTCTGCACACAGCAGGAGGGCGGAACGGGCGAGCCAGTGTCCTGTCTCGTCACAGATGCGCTCCATCCATCCATATGCGCTGTGCCCCCACGACCGAATCACTGTTAGTGGCCTGACCTCGTATGATGACCTTCGTATTTAAATCTCAACTTACAATGTTTGAAGTCACATTGAGACCACAGCAGTGCCCAAAGCATAACTGATATTTTCTCAGAGAATTCATATGTTTGGCTATTTCTGGATTTGTAGGACATTTTTCATTGGTGTGTCCATATGCAATTTAAATAATAATTTTCTCAACATTCGTGGTCCAGACTTATTGTTTTTCCTCTTACTTTTCTATCTGGATATAATTTTTTAATTTTAATGGTTGTAGGGAATATTTATTGATTGGAAAGGATGACGATTTTGCATACTTCATATGCATATATGTTAGGTATGTATACAACATATACATATATTTTATGCACACGCATGTTTTGTCATCATATGATCCAAATATGAGTAGGCATGTTGCCTGCAGCAGGAGCACAGCAGCACGGCAATGAGCGATAATCGAGCTTCACAGCCAGGAGGCTGGAACAGGAGTTGCAGCCCTCCTGCATTAGAGTACTCATTCATAGTTGCACTCAGTTTTCACAAATTTAAGATTAGGAGAAGAATATCAACTTCGCCAAATCATGGTTAAAATGCAAAGCATGGTACATATTTAAAATTCTCTGAATATAAGATGTTATTTAAAGCAATATTATATCATAGCAAAATGAAAATACAGCATGCTTTGTGGCAGTAGATAAGATACCAGAATAACAGATACTTTTGTATAAAGCTATTATTTTTATAGTAATAATCACAGAAAAGGAGAACTCTATATTCCATTTTGAATAAATATACCCATGTGTGAGTGTTATTCAAAAGTTCCTGGCTATATTCTTTAATGAAATAAGTAGTAGATTTGTGGACTACAAATGCAACTTGCAAATTCAGGTAATACTGTTTGAACAAAATAGTCTCAGTAACAGTTTCCAGCCTAAAGCTCTGCTCTGCTCCTACTATGAAGGAGGCAACTTCACGTGGCCTAAGACTGTGACGAGGGGGAAAGGAACTCTCTTGAAAACCTCTTTTCAGACCTGTACTTTTTTTTTTTTTAAGTATTTAGTACAGGGTCTACAAGGTCTCATAACACAGATTGGACTCGTAGTCATCCTCCTGTTTTCAGCATCCCAAGCACTGGGATTACAGGTGCGTGCCTCCACACCCAGTCTCAATCGCTCTTTCAGTGTACACCAGAGGCAGGGCTGGCATGGCAAGCTGGACATTGAAACTTGGTCCCTGAGTGCCTAAGCAGGCAGCTCTGTGCTCTTGATCTTTGACTAATAATTTCTCTCGTCCTGACCTTGAATAACCATATTTCAGATTTTATTCTTTCATCTAAGATGATGCAAGTACTTTAATCTTATTTCCTGCATTACTGGAAGGGTATGCTCTTGAAAAGAAGAATATTCACAAATAACCATGGGGTCACCATCATTTAATGACTTTCCATCTATGTTTAAGTAAATTTAATAAAAAATAGTAAACAGAACTGTTCTTCTACATTGAAGATTTGCTTATTTTTTCATAACTTTTGAAGAAGTGTGCTATTATTTCATTTGACCATATGTGACTTTTAGTTATTATTTGAGTCATTATTTTTCCTTAAAAGAAATAATGAGTATGTCAAAATGCTCACTTTAAAGATTCAGCACACTCCAAAAATCAAATTAAAGTTATTGGCCTTTAATTGGGGTCCCAATTATAGTTGAAGGAACACTAGAGAGGGAGGGGAAAAGCAGATTTATATGACTAATAACATGGTTCATTTTGGAGGTAACAGGCATTTCCCCAAATCTAATGCAAACTATTATAAAGTTTCTATAATCTCAGCTCCTTCAGTACTAAAATCTTGTACTAAAGATTCAGATTTTGTGTTCCCTGCTTTCATTCCAAGTATTCTGAGATTCCATTGTCAAGAGGCTTGCTTCTGAAAATTTCAGCCATTTTTGTGTATGTATGGTGAATTCACTGAATAAGCTTAGAAGTGGTATGGATAGCATATATCAGAAGGTATTTATTACTGTAAAAAAATCTCAGATGCCAGATAAACATCTACTGGATTAAAAAGTAAGTTATCACATACAGTGACCATCAATACTAGTTTTTCTGGGACTTCATTAATAAAATCTATTGTTTTGGAAGTGGTTCCATACCACATAAACTAGAATATTTGATTAGCCTAATTATAAGTCAGATTTTCTTGATTCTTCTCTGATGTTATGTGTTCTAATTTTTCTAATAGTCTCATGACTGTCATTTATCAATTTGAAAGTGTACTTTTTCCTTCTGTAATTAAGGATTCACTGCCAGAGGCTATTACTTCTCTATTTGACATTAATAGCATATGTCCTTTCACAGAAATTATTCAAATTAGAAATAACTTCTGTGGAAGTTGTAGCTATTCAAACAATGATGTTTTGGAAAAATAAGTTGCAACTATAAATACACCTCCCCATGCATAATCCATACCATTTTAATCATTGTTGAAGATCCTTAGAACTGTCAATAAAACATATCTTATTTCTGAGTTCTCAAGCAATTTTCAACTTAAGTCTTCTGGGTTCTGTGGTGAATATATTGATATCCTGGGCTAGTGCAGTGAATTTGTTTTCTCCGTACCTTTATAGATTCCCTGCAGAGAAGAGCAGGTGGGATAGCTCAGTGGACTAAGCACCTGCTTAGCCAAGCACAAGGACCCAGGGTTCCATCCCCAACCCCACATGCTGCCTTGGCCTCTCCCTAGGCACGCTGAACCGGCCACCAGGTCCCGGCTTGGTGGCGCACGTCTGTAATCCCAGTGCTAGGGAAGCTGAAAACAGGAGGATCACTATGAGTCTGAACTGCGTGAGATTCTGTGCCAAATACATTAAAAAAAAAAAATCCCTGCAGAGACCAGAACTTTCATTTTCTTCCCGCAGCATGATTCTTCTCCATGGGACACAAGGGATGTGGTCTGAGGACAGTCTGTGGTACAACAATAGAGCAGTGGCAGAATGTTTGGGGAACATGAAGCGGAAGGGAGCATCTGTCTGCAGTCGAAATTATCAGAGGCTCTTGTGTGGAGGATCATAGATTTCAGAAATATGTTTTGTTCATTTTTCCTCTCTGTTTTCATTGCATGAATAAAATTGCCTTCGTGATAACAACAGATTTTAAATTCAGGACAAGAATAGCATCCTATTGTGTCTGCTTGTGGCAGGCAAAAATGAATTCTCTCAGGCTCTGTGAAACACGTTTCCTTTGGATGAACATAAGTATATTCTAGATGAGTCAAGCTAGCATTATTAAAAGGGAGGAAAAATAAAGCCCATGGAAAGGTACCAGTAGAGAGTGCAGCAGGAAAGAAGTCCTTCAGTCCCAAGGAGGAAAGTAGTCTGAGTGTTAGTTTTACTTACAAATCGTTCTGCACAGAAAAACATGCTGTGCAGAGTATCAGGACCGCAACCCATGGTATTTTTTCTTTCTTTCTTTCTTTCTTTCTTTCTTTCTTTCTTTCTTTCTTTCTTTCTTTCTTTCTTTCTTTCTTTCT
>NW_004524580.1:5139544-5151925 GCF_000260255.1 Octodon degus
CACTACTAGATCGGACTCATAGTGATCCGCCTGTTTACAGTCTCCCAAGAGCTGGGATTACAGGCATGCGCCACCACGCCCAGTCTCAATTGCTGTCTCAGCATGCCCCGGGGCAGGGCCAACATGGCAGGCCCAGGGATTGAACCCCTGACCCCTGCACCTGCTTGCAGGTGACTTAATCTACTGAGCTATTTGACGGTCCCTTTATCATTTTTACTGGTTTGATTAAATAGTGATTATAAATTTATAAAATTTTGTATTTTAGGGATTTATAGAAAATCTCTGATGTCTGATCTCTATCTTCATTCACACTGCACATGCAGCTGGTTTTTCTTGTGGGGAAAGTCCTGCCTACCACGCTTCTGTAGTGTTCCCTTTTTAGTATGAGCACATCGAGTTGGTTCAGCTGCTCTTCAACTGAAAAGAGAGTTACTGTGAGGCCCGATGTCTGATGGTGCTGTTCTCTGTTCTTTTCAAATAGAATGCCCTGGCACCTGGATCCTCTGAGGGATGTGTGGCTGGCCCTCACAGGCCTCAACAAAGGTGCTTTCTGTTGTGCGGTGGACTGTCATTTATAGGACTTCTGGAAGGGCGAGATTTGGAGAGTCAGAAGCATGGCCTAGGAATCAGCATAGCAAAACTTCAGAGCCTAACTTTTAGCCAGGAGAAAGTGCCACAAAGAACAAATGTGTTTAGGATAAGTAGACGTAGGTCAGGGTGCAGGTCTTCCAGTTTCTACCAGAAAGCAGCACTTAGGTTTCCTGGCAGTGCATTCATGTAATGAATGTGGTTTGTGTCTCAGACAGGGAGGAAGAAGGAAACAAACTGATTGTGTAACTTTATAAATAGAAACAGTAATGTTAAAATAACAGACTGCTCTGAGTTAAGGCAATGAATTTTGCTACTAACTGCGAAGCTAGGATACTGGTTGAATTTAAGAACCATCCCATATATTACATTCTCAGGTTTGCTTAGTGGGGAAAATTGGTAAGAAATTTTTATACTCTTTCAACTGTACTCCAAATATTTTGGTCCAAATAAATCTGTGCTAGATATATTTGAGTTGGAGACATATAGAAACTTTGTATTCTACTACAAATATTGAATAATGATCTCATAACTTAAACATAGCAAATAAGTTTCTAAATATCTGGAACTATTTATCTTGGCAGTAGCATAAGAAATAAAGAGGTACCTACCTTACTGTCTATTGAATTAATGCATGTTACATTTGCAATATTTTCTGAAACACTAGGTGATTTAGAATATATTATTCTTTGGTTTAGAAAGCACAGTGGGTACAAGTAGTGAAATCCTCTTACCGCAAACTAAAATAACAATCAGACTTCTCCTTCTTACCTTCCTAGATAAGGTTGGCAAAATAATCTCCCTAAGAACCGCCGTAATCTTGGCAATCATTCAGGTTTCTCTCAGCTTATGAAACTAAACTTTCTTTCTTAAACTCCATCTTCGATGAGAGGTTAATTTGATCCCTGTTTGTTTCTCCTGTGATTTCCCAACAGAGTGCCTTGCATATCATGGAGATTTAAATAATATTGCTGAATAAAATTGAATGTATTTTATAATTTACTCTTTTAACTCATGGCTTACCTCATACTCATGTTTCAAAAACATTTATCCTAGGGCCAGTGAGATAGCTCAGTGGACTAAGTGCCTGCTTGGGCAAGCGCAGGGACTGGGGTTCTACTCCCAGCACCACATGCTGTTCCAGTCCCACCCCCAGACACGCTGAGCCAGCCACCACGACTGGGTATAGTGGCTCATACCTGTAATCCCAGCACTGGGGAGGCTGAAAACAGGAGGATCACTATGAGTCTGAGCTGTGTAGTGAGACACAACACCAAATACATTTTTTAAAAAAAAATTATCCTAGAATCTAGTCACACTCTCTTTCTTTTCTTTTCTTTCTTTTTCTTTTTCTTTTTCTTTTTCTTTTCTTTTTTGGCTGGCTCAGCACAACCTGAAGACAGGGCTGGCCAGCATGTGGTGCTGGGGATCAAATGGCAGTCCCCTGCACCTGCCTAAGCTTGCCTAAGCAGGCACTTTAGACTGCTGAACTATGTCACCAGCCCTGTTCATGATTTCTCACCAATAGATATTACTAGCTCTGCTATTTCTTTATATCGGCTCTCAGTACTCCAAAATGTCATAAACTTGGCCTTAAAATAATACACTATGTTCACCTTAAACTGAATGCCCTAAACCAGTAATCATCTCCTGTGTCTCCAAACTTGTGTCATAAAATAGAGAAAATTGAAAGTAGAAGGAATAGTAGCAGATTTTCTAATGCAAATTATCTTCTTTGTGTATGTAGGTAAAATTAAAATGGACTGTATCAAAAATCATGTCATTTTAAAGCATAGTTGTAAAATTCTATGTCATGCCCAATTCGTTTATAAGTTATGTTGCTCTATCACACCTGTTATAAATATAATTACATCTTGAACATCAAATACGAGTCCCCCATCTTACAGAAATCCAGACATTTCTTTGTGCTAAGGAATCAATAGGAAGATGGAAGACCCCACAGTCATACACCAACATCTAAAATTGCCTTTGCATTCTTGACTTTCCTCATCAGTTAAGACATTACCAGTGAGATGATTCTATGCTGTAAGTGTGCACAGTCCATTCCTAGGTCTTCTTCATGGGTGTTAACAGTTTTCCTTGTCTAGGATGTTCTATGATCTAGATCTTCCTCTAAGTAATCATAAGCTCATTGTGTAGTAAATTCACCTGCTGCAATGCACTGTAATTTATACTCTTTACCAGAAGAGATTTAAGACACAATACTCCTCAGAGGTAGAGGAAAATGTAGCAGCATTTTCTATAATATCTTTTGCTTGATTTTAAATCTCCATTTTTCTTGATGTGGTAAAATGGAGATTGATAAGGAAGGGGGGAAGTTAAATGAGATTCTTCTTTTGGTGTAAGAAAATAAAGCTCCTTTAGAGTAAAAGTTTGGGAAATTTGAACATAAGATTTCTTGTCAGTGCTATTTTTGCCTTTTCTCATGAGTTTTCTTTCTCATTTATAAAATGACATCTTTGGATGGATAAGAAAGTGGATTCAGGAAAGGTTTTTTGCTCTTGTTAATGAGAAATAGAGTGAGAGAGAGACTACGGTTTGCTTGCTGCCATCTGAGTCCTCTCTAGTCTGTGCTGCAATGGCCCTGCTAGCTAGTCCTTGGCCATCCACACTGCTCTCTTTTCATGGGAGCCGTGGAAACTGCTAGCAACCGGTGCCTGAACTCTGCATTGCCGCATCCCACCGCCATCTTTCTGATGACAGTAGTCCTTACTGTAGTTCTGTACATCCCTCCTGGGACATAGAGGAGCTTTTAGATTCATGCAGATCAGAAATGGTGCTTCAGGATTTAAAGAAAGAGAATAAAGGAGAATATGATATATATATGATAGCTAATAAAATTATACAACTAATTTCTCTTGGTTTATGTACGTACTGGGAATTGAACTCACAACCTTGTGCTTTCCAACCAGGCACTATGCCACTGAGCTATATTCCTATCCCTCTATTGGTTCATTGAAAGGAATAGCTCATGCCTGATTTTTTTCTTTCTTTTCTAGTTTTTTTCATCAGTTTTGCCTACCTAAATCTGGTAATCTAAAGATAGCAATCTGCAAGACAACCGCAGTTGATTTCCTATCATCTTTTTTCAAAATTCTGTATCACCTTACTGCTTTTTAAATTTTTATTCTGTTTAAAATTTAAAAAAAATAAATGACTTACCTGCCTGTGTTGTGTGGCCAGTTTCCCTCAAGAGGGCTAGCCTACGTGGCAGGAAAGACCCTGTGTCAAGGCCATTCCAACCGTCAAGTGCCAAGTGCCACACAGGTCCTCTTGCCTTCTCCATGCTCTTCACCGTTTGTTTTGGACTTTTTTCCTTTCCAGCAATCTCTCCTAGGCCTCATGCTAGGCCTAGAAAGTCACTAGATTCTTTCTCAGGGATTCTAAAGGTGTCTTATCTTTAGGAAAACCCCCACTGGATTTCCTCGTTCCTTTCCTAATATTTGAGCTCTTATTTATCCTCATTTTACAGTCTATGAAAAGAGATCATGCCGCCTCTATAAAGACAAAACAGATTTAGAAAGTATGAATCGATATGGCTGGCTTGCCAGAGTTTATATGTGCTAATAAAACAACTCGCTTTCAAAATACCAGCTAACATTTTGTTCTGATCGCCAAGATCATGCAATGGACAGGTAAAGGGAAATTTCTGAATTGGAAACACACTTTTTCCACTCAATGAAACCTCATGCTCAAGCCTACATTGCCCATGTAGACTTAAGATCATTGCAAATGAACAGCAATGAATTACTTGTGATAAGCTGAATTCCGTCTTTTTGAATTAATAATGGTCATTATTTTAGTGAATGGAGGCACTATAGATCCACTAAGAAACGCAGGAATAGAGAGCAAAAGAAATGGCATTGATTATATCAGAAATACATTTCCTCCTGCATAAATATAATGGAACCATGCTGGGCATGGTGGCGCAAGCTTGTAACTCCAGAACTCGGGAGGCCGAGGCAAGAGGATTGCTGTGCGTTTGAGACCAGCCTGGGCTACACCGTGAGTTTCAGCCCAGTCTGAACTGCAGAGTGAGACCCTGTGTCAAAAACAAACACCAAAAAAGAAAAAAAAAGCCAGTATTCCAAAGTGTGTATTGACATATAATGACACAGAGTGGATGTACCATAATGGACACTTTGTGAATTTTTAGAAAGAAAAGCAAAATGGAATTAGTATAGAGCAGGAAACAGGATTGTCCAATTTCTGACACGTACAATTATAATTTAGATCATTTTTATAAAGTATGCTATTCTACTCTATTATTTTTTTCTATATCTATTCCACTGTTAATGTGAACAGCTTACATTTTAAAATCTTATAAATAGTGTTTCTGTGAATATTGTTTTACTTGTCCTTTTGTAAATACAACACATGGTGTCTGTGGGTAGACATGAAAGAGTGTCACTAAAGAACACATGCAGAGCATAGAGCAGCTTGGGGTGCTGCCACGGTTTTCCTGTGGTGGTGGCACTAAATTGTACCTTCCCACAGCCATTCTCATTGTTCTAGGATACAGATTCTTAGTATTTTTGAAATACACAGTTTTCTGGCATCTAATCCAGTTCACCATCTTTTGATATATTTCATTGAGTATTTTCTCTGTAGTAGGATTTAGTGTTTGAGCTATAATTTTCTGCTATCTAGTGTAGTTGACAATTTTTATGCATTTCATTAACCTTTAGGTATCCTCTTCTGAGATATCTTTTCAGATTTTCTTGCTCACTGTTCTGATGAATATTAGTGGTCTCTTTCCTTCTTGTCTTTTCTTTTTTTTTTTTTTTTTTTTTTTTTTTTTTTTTTTTTTCTCTTTTAATGTATTTGGCACAGGGCCTCATGACACAGCTTGGACTCATAGTGATCCTCCTGTTTTCAGCCTCCCCAGGGCTGGGATTATAGGTGTGCACTACCACGCCTGTTCTCAGGGGCTGGCTCATGTGCCCAGGGGCAGGAGTGGCACAGCATGTGGTTTCGGGAATTGAACCCGCTCCCTGCGTTTGCCTAAGGAAGCATTTAGTCTATTGAGCTATGTTGCTGGCCCTTTCCTTGTTGTCTTACAGGAGTTTTGATATTTTCTAAACATGAGACCTGTGTTGAAGATACATTTTGCAAATATGTTTCCCACTCCATGGGTTGTCTTTTCACTACTTAATGCTATCTTTTGAGAAACATTAGTTTCAAACTGTGATGTAAATAACGCACCAAGGTTTGTCTCTTTAAAGAAAGTTTGCTGTTTAAAGATCATGATGCTATTCTATACAAAGGAATCCGTACATAAATTTGAATGTGGCTAGTATGTTTGAAAGCATATTTTATTTACTGTAAATAACTATTTTTTAAAGATGCCAATGTCAAGTTTAATTTTTATTTTGGATGATTTCTGATTTCATCAAATAATTCAGTAAAATGTTTTATTTAACATGCACATCTTTTAGGTATAGGAAAATGACAGGGGGCCTGGGAGACAGCTCAGTAGAATAGGCGCTTGCCTGGCAAGTACAAGAACCTGAGTTCAATCCCTGGTTCAAAAAAAAAAAAAACAAAAACACCTCGCCTTATTTTCTCCTCAATATCACATATTGGCTTTCTTTCTGGGTCCTAATCCCTGACACTGAAAACTTAAAGAACAGAGGTTTAATTTGGCTCATGGCCTCAGAGGCCCCAATCCATGCCTGGCTAGGTCCAATGCAGGAGCATCTTAGCTGAAGAGAACGGGGGAATGGACCTGTTCTCTTCGTGTCAGCTGAGGACCACAGCAAAGGAACAGCCCTGGACATAACGGGCAGAGACCAGAGAAAGGCCCTGAGGTCCTGCCTCCGGGACCACCCAGGAACATGCTGGATGCTTTGCTAATACCCTAGAGCACTCCCAGCTAATCAAGTTGGCCATTAAACTGAACCATCACATTGTACACGATACAGATCTTACCACTGATCTAGGTTTTTCTTCTTTAGACAATCTAACACTTTCCTCTTAAAGTGAAGTTTAAAAATTAATAGAAAGCAATAGTCCCTGTGGTAGTTTACCAGAGAAAGCCAGAGTTCCTCTAGTTCCTGCCACTGGACAGCAGCCTGTGTCTATTGATTCAAACTGAAGCGGCTTTATCATATTTCTGGCTGAGCCTAACATTGTCATCTGGAAACTTGACTGAATAAATTGCTATGGTTTATTCTAGGCTTTCTGTCAAACAAGTGTCCTCCAACATTTTTAATTGAGTTATGAGTGCACAGCACATGCTTGTCACTACAAGTTGTTTTTAAAGAATACTTTATGATGTATAACTATGTAATTTTATAGGAAAGTAAGAAAAGAAACAGGACATTAAAATGTATGAACACTGTAACCTGTGTGTATTTAGTGTGTGTGTGTGTGTGTGTGTGTGTGTGTACAGAGAGAGAGAGGGAGAAAGAGAGGGAGAGAGAGGGAGAGAGCACAGTGAAATAATTAGAAATAAAAGTACCAAAATATTCTGATATTTATATTGGATAATAACATGTGAATTAAAATCCAGCTATGTTAATGTCAAGTTTATTTAATTATTCATTTTATCCTCTGTTCTGATTATTTCTTCTAAACTTTGAAGCAAATGGGAAGTCCTCTAAATATTAAGTCAATATGTTATTTAAAAATATTAGTATATCATTTAGGATGTCTTCTAAAATGTTCATGTAGACAATTATCTGTTAATACTCTTCACTGCAATTAAATATTTATGAAATTATCTTATTATTCTATTGCACCATTTGAATTTTTATGTATATTTTGCAAATAAATTAGCAAATAATCATCAAACGTCCTGCTGAAATCCAAATGCTGTACCTTTGCTATTCCATCAGTTACTAATTTGGTAGCACAAAATGATAGAATCTGTTCTTAATAAATTTGTGATATCTGCATGGAATAATTTTTCTAATTTCTAAAAGTCTCTATTCAGTGACCTCATGGGATATTGTAATTTATTATTGTTATTATCATTATCATTATTTATTTATTTTTAAGGAACACAAAATAGAGATATAAAGAAAAATAACAGCATTAGAAATGACACAAGATTTCACTAAACAAGGTAATAGAGATTCAATAATGGTTGCTGTATTACATGATGCTATCTTCAAATTAGTTGTTCATATTACCAGATATAAATGTGTAAGATTCATTTAAAAAAAATAAAAAGTTATAAGAAATTTAAAAGATGAAGAAAATCACAATAAAAAATTTAAGCATTAACTGCTCCTCTCAAATGACCAACAGAAATTGACATACAATTATCCAAATTATTATACATATATAAACAAATATATTTTTTCCCTTCTTACACTTGTCTTTTTCCTCATCCCAGTTTTTCTTTCCCTTTCGCAATATCTGTTGTACCTTTTAGATTTTCATTACTCTTTCAAGTTCTCACAGTAGTGAGATAATACAACATTTACACATGTGGATCTGATTTATTTCACTCACCAATAAAGTCTCTAGCTGCATCTGCTTATCTACAAAAGCCTTGCATTTATCTTTTTATAGCTGAATAATATTCCATTATGTAAAAATAACATATCTTTTTTATCCATTCTTCAGTTGATAAATTGTGCTGCTGTAAACGTGGGTGCACATATATCACTCTGATATGATGATTTCAGTTCATGTGGAAAAATATCTAGGAGGGGGCTAGCTGGCTTGAATGGCACCTCCAACTGATATTGGAAAAATTTGACAATACTTTTCAGGTCCTCCCATTACATGAGTATCAGGAGGTCCACTTTGATCTTGAATCTAGGCTGGAACTGAGACTTCTTTCAGTCATAAAATACAGTTGAAAGTATATCATAGAGTTCTGAGCGTTGGGCTGAAAGCGTGCAGATATCCCATTTCGACCCTGGCGAGCCCTACACGAATAAGCCTGAGCTAGCGCGCTGGAGCCCGATGCTGCGCGGTCCAGGGCCCTAACGTGCAGCCCACGCACGTCGCGGAGACCAGAGTGCCTGCGACTGTGCGCGCGCTGCAGGTGCCGAGTGCGCCCTGGCGTGCTAAGCAGACGGGCTCCCCGCTGCCCTTCACCCCAACTTTCAGTCCACAGTATCAGAAGCAAAGCAGTGATTATTGTGCTTCAATTTACCACATTTCTGGTTGTGCGTTATATGGCAAATTTTAACAGATATAAGCATATACAGTGAATTTTCACAGCAAGTACTGCGACGTGTACGTCAGTAAATTTTCTTATTAAATTTTTCTGTTAATTTTGGGATGTCACTATCATCAATATAAACTTTCAGAAATCCGTGCTACCCTCATATGTATAATATACAGGGATGTGGGACACTATGTAATTCTTTTATCAATGGATAGCGTTTATTTTTCTTTTAAGAAAAAGCAAGGATTTCAGGTTTTAGCTGAAATATTGTACTAAAATGTTCTTCCCCTTTTTCGTCTTATAGCATGTAGCTAATTAAGTCTGAAAAATAATGGTTTCTGAAATGACAATGGCAGGGTGAAAAGCAGGACGCCATACTGGAAACTTTCTCACAAATTCTGCGTACCGGCTCTTGTGGCTTCAGGCTAGTTTTTTCAGTTGGGAAATTCACCGGAGATTTATCGCCTTTGTTTCAATGTGTACCAATGTGTTGCCTTTGTTCTCGTGTATAAATATATATTTATGTGAATTAGGAGTATATTTGGTTATTGAAATCTTTGAATTAAGGTTTTCACTCTGAAAGTAATTGAAATTTTTTTTTGAATATTTGCCAATTGAAAGAATGCTACAGTTTGAAACTGCTGTAATACAAAAAAAAAAAAAGCAATAAAAACAACAATCTTACTATTAAATTATTTCACGGTGCTTTTATACTTATTAAAGTGTTTGAGAGGAGAAACAGTTAATTATCCACGCCTCTTCTCTAGAAAATGTTTGAACATAATGATTTTTAAAAATTTCTGCATGGGCCAGCCAGATAGCTCAGTGGATTAGAGCGCCCTCTTAGGCAGATGCAGGGCCCAGGGTTTGATCTCCCGCGTGCTGTGCTGACCCACCCCCAACCCCAGGGCTTGTTGAAATGGCGATTGAGACTGAGCATGGTGGCCCACGCCTGTAATCCCAGCGCTTGGGAGTCTGAACACAGCAGAAGCGCTCATGTCCGATCTAGGTGGTGAGACCATGTAGACCCTGTTCTAAATACATAAAAAAAAAACAAGGGCCGGGGAGATGGCTCAGTGGAATAAGCACTTCCCTGGCAAGTGGAAGGGCCTGAGTTCAATCCCTGGTTCCGAAAAAAAAAAAAAAAAAAGCAGCAGAAGTTCTGCAGACATCATAGAAAATTCTGTACTTCAAAATTTGAATGATTTCAATTGAACATAAGCCATTATATCTTCTGAAAATAAGTTTTATAAATCTCCAGTGTTTCTAAATGTTTAGACTTACTTCAGACAAATAAAGCATGAGTGGCTATATGCTAGGTGCTAATATTGCATTTAATAGTGTCCAGTATGTGAGACTTTTTTTTTTTTTTGGCGGAACTAGGGATTGAACTCAGGCCCTTGCACTTGCCAGAGAAGTGCTTATTCTACTGAGCCATCTCCCCGCCCCCTTGAGACTATTTTTATAGCTTTACATTCAATAAATCTTTTAACATTTCCATAACACAAATGGATTTGTGTACTCAGAACAATGAGATGCAAGTGAAGTGAAATTTAAATTTACATATTTCTTTTCTTTTTCTTTGTGGTACCAAGGATTGAACTCAGGACCTTGCGTTTGCCAGGCAGGCACTTAGGCCCCTAAACTATATCTGCCATATTTCTGATAAAATTACTTCTCAGCCACTCTCAACTCCAGGGTCTTTATCTTTAAAATGAAGATTATAATATGACTTTCATAGAGGTTTTATTAAGAGTTAGGTCTCTCTTTTCAGTATCTAGAATGCATTTTTAATAAATAATAACTATTTTATATGCTCTAAGATTTTGGTTTCAATTTTCTTTAAAACTCCTCTGATTATCTGTGGGAGTGCTCTTTGTTATTACTTTAGTTGTAATGAGTTTATGGAATAAGAAGGCACAATCTTCAACTAATAAAATTTTTAAATTTCACAATTAAAAATAAATAATTCTGTTTCAAATATTCAGAAACATTTGTAATGATACATTTTAAAATATCATCTATTTGGTTCCTAAAAATTCCTTTGGTCTGAAATTGAAGCCATTAACTTTAGTTACAATGCTATTTCCTTAATTTGCTTATGAACAACAAAAAATTTAGAAAAAAATGGTCTGCCCTGGGTTGCCTTTTCCTCAGAGGAATTAATCAGATTTTAATGTTTTTGCAAGATACTTAACTAAGTATTGCGACTTAATACCATGCTTGACAACTAGGGATGATAAAGCCTATATATACTGATGAAATATATAGATAAAAATGATCTCTTGCACTAACACATTTATATTTATGAGGCTATGACGTCAATTATGCCTTTATGACAAAGTTGTGCTGCTATTTTTCTACCAGTATGTCTGTAAGGGCAGAGATTACATGGCAAAATGAAAAGTATGCTAGATTCCAAATGCTATCTATGCAATTTGCCAAGAGTAGAAATACATCTTGCATTTGACACAAAATACAATCCATATTTATATCCTGGCTTTAGGAATTTTGAGAGGTCACTTCTCTAGGAGATTTCCAGGGGAGCTAGGAATCTGGCCTGTGATTTTACTTTTGGCAGTGGCTTTTTAAATAAAACACAATCACTTATAATATTTCAAAAAGTTAGCTATCATCCACAATGTTAAATGCATTGCAGTAGTTTAAGCTTTGGAACATGGCTTGAAAAATTTGCTGTTCCTGGGAGGTGGAAAGCATGCAAAGAAAATGAAAGTAGGAGGCCGGGCTTCAGAGGGAGTTGGTTCCATGTGGATGTAGAATTTGACTCAAAACACATATGTTCCAGGAAGTGTTTGTTGAGGACTGTGTTGTTAATTAAGACTTTCAAAGGTTCAACCATACTACTTTATGTTCTCAGGAAGTATGCAATGCATATAGTTACTATGGTAAAGTTAAAATCTAAGACTCCAGCTGTTTACATACACACAGTTCTAACAGACTTACCAGAAGAACTGGTGAGAAAATAGCTCTTAAAGACAGATGGGAAGTCGCAGCCATATTTTATTACACTATCTCATTGTGGTTTTTTACACTGTGGGAATTCCACTTCCAGAATGGGGAGCATTTCTCCACTTTCATTTGAGTCTGACCACTTTTCTTCAGGGAAAGCAAAGACTCACAAATCAAAAGCTTGTTCATGTTAAATCCCAGGAAAAAACTTAAAAAGACAATCTTGCTACATAAGCATGCCCATCCATACAACAATAGCCCTTCTACCAAAAGCCCAATCAACATGAAGTGGAATAGACTGGTGAAGTGCGTAGCTGGTGGTGCTTAGCAGAGTAACAGCCCTGGAGACGTTTGCTGCGATCATCTCCTGGTGGAGATGAAGGGCTCTTAGCCCTAACCTCCACTCGTGAACCTTTCCAGCTGATTCTCTGGCCTTACAACTTCACAGGTATTTCTTCTAGTTTGTTTTCAGTGTAGTTGTAGAGAGTAGATGTTTGTTCTGTTTACGTGTCATCAATAACATAGTTTCAGTCACCCCACTAAAAATTAAAAAGCAGAATTGAGCTTCACAATTAATTGGGATTTATCTTTAATCTCTTAGGGACAGGAAAGTAAAATTTCAGTTCAGCTGTTACTTTCTTTAATTCCTGTAGTTCTTAGTGCATATAATCATG
>NW_004524580.1:5152118-5184630 GCF_000260255.1 Octodon degus
TACTAACCTGTTTTGAAACTGTCCCATTGCTATTTGTTTCTCAATAAATTAATTAAAAATAAAAATTATAAATCATTAAATCATAAGGTGGCAGAAACTATTATTGCAAGCGTATCTCAGAAACAATATAAATCATATCTTGAAATTATTCAACTTTGGCTAAACAAATATATACAGCCCACTGGGGTACAGCTTTCTGACCCTAAGACAGGTCACTATATGATGGAGTGAATAATTTTCATGCTTAAAGAAAATCAGATGTTGCTGTCTTGGAAAAACAGTTTTGTGAGTGATAGAACAGACTGATAACCTCTGTTACCATGGGGTTTTTGCTTTTTCTCAAAAAAAAAAAAATTAAATGACAACTTTGCCCTCAATTTAAACCTCATAATTGTCCAAAATTCTTGTATTTTTTGTTTTCATTGTCTTCCTGACACTGTCACTATTTTCATTTGTCTTTGTACTTAATTTGTTTTTTATTGTCCATTGATTGAATTTATTATGCTAGTTTTTAAGACATTAAAATATTTTCCTATGCATTAAAAATAACATAATAGATGTACATGCATTCATAATAAATTTGCCTCAAAGTATATTACATAGAAAAGACAACATGCAAAAAATTGTGGGTGGCATATTTCCATTTTTGTGATGAGATGCATAAAATAAATACAGATATATGCGCATACATTCAGTTCTTTGTGCATGGCCCATCTCCATAAGCATGCATATGAAAAGTGGTAGCCATGTCTGCCTCCACGCAGGAAAGGGAACCTGAGAAGGGATGAGATCAATGGTAGAGGTGGGACTATCTTACTTTTGTATGTATGTATATCATATATAAATCTTATATGAATAGGTATATTAATATTTATACTTTATAGAAAATGTATATATGCATATGCCAAAGTATACCTATCAACATACACATACCCATATACACACAGAACCCACCATGTATTTTGTATCATCTGATGTTCTTATCAAGTAGATTATGTAAGAATAAGAGAACCTCTATTTGTTAAAATGTTGCTGAAGATTTAAAATAACTGGTCTATATTTTTCACACTTATGTATTATTTTTCTATTTGCTAACACTTTTTGTTTTATGGATATAAGGCATGAATTGCTATTATTCAATAAAACATTTTTATTTGGAGTTAGAATAGATTGGCAATATATTATTTTAGCAAAATGCAATACTCTGAAGTTTGTATTTAACATTCAAATACAGTGAAGTTAGTTTTTTTACTGTCAAAATATTAGTTACAAACATGAATGCTTAAACTCAGGTTGAAAAATTTAAATAGAGATCCATATGGTTTTTAAAACTGAATGGGGTGGGTTGCCAGCAGTATCTTATACATTTTGAATGGCAATGAACATAACAATTCACTGATTTTTAGTCAAGATGTTTTAATTGGCCTGTAAAAAGGAAACAAGTGACACAGAGTTCAAGCAGTCCCTCTTTTAGTCTGAATTATTTGGCTATTTGATGAAATTTTCATTTGATGTATGTTTCTCTGTGAAAGGATAGAGGAGTCATTTACAAGCAAAGCACTGGAAAATCTCATTAGTTCTTAAAAAAAAAAAATCATAGAGACATTTGTCCTGTTCATCAATGTGCTTCAGCAAGAGTTTATTTTGAAGCTGTGATCATGTTTCCCTCCCAAGCCATGGAGATACAGTTAGCCCCTGATTGCAGAAGCATGCAGCTCTGAGACTTTGAAGGTCCTGGTTGGCTAAACCAGCTGGGAAGGATCTGTATGGATTGTTTTCTTGTTGTCTCTTCCTTTTGTATAAATGATTTCAATACCTGTCCATGTGAAACTTTTTTCCACTAAACCTTTCCAGAAGTTTCGTGGCTTTCTGTCCACTAATTTTATTACAGGACACCTATCATAATTATAAGATGATGCTGAGCTAAAAGTAATGTCGTTTATATTGTGGTATTATGCTAAGAAATCTTGAATAGCAAACTAATACAACCAACTTGTGTCTGTTTTCAGACAGTGCTATTTAAGAAATGTTTCAATGTGGCAGGTAGAGCTTCAGTGTTGTGCAAGAAAAGGCAGCAGAGAGTGTTAAATAATAAATCAATCATGACCCTCTGAATGTCCTCAATGTTTAAAACCTGCAGGATGACCCATAATGCTGAGCTGTTCTGACCTTCTGTCCAGATATTCATAAAATTCCACTGCATTTTCAGTTGTTGAAATTGTGAAAGAAATATATCTAAAGAAAACACAACTGCTACAGGGGCCTATAAACTTCTTAAATAATTTCCTGTAGGTTGTTTGCTATTCTATATTTTATTAGGCATTATACTTAAAGCTCACAATTGTACAAGTCAAGTGCATTCATTCATTTGGGCTATTAGAAAAATGGCCCTCCTCCACAAGTCTAATATCTGTATATTAGGTAGAAGCTTAATAAATCTTGTCAAGAGACTTAAATTGTCTTTGTTTACATATCTGTTAAATACTATTTAGAGTCAAGAAGGAATTTTTTAAAAATCATACTTTTTTCTTTTTTCTTTTTGTGGTACCTGGGATTGAACTCAGGACCCTGCGCTTGCCAGGCAGGCACTTATTCTCCGAGCTATCTTCCCAGTCCCAAAATGGTACTTTCTGCTGACTCTTTTCAGACATGCTTTTAAAATTTTTCCAGTAGGTAATACTATGACAATTATATTAAATAACAAGTAAATGCAACACTCCTAATATTTCTAGATCTACAGATGTAGTATGTACATTCAAGTGAATTGTGCCTTTGGTTAGTGTCATCAGATGAATATTGAATAATATTAACAATCCTCTAATTTTTTTCAATCCTCTAATTTTTATATCATTACAGTAATAGATTTTTAGTGCTCTTAGGTTATATTTATAGGAAAAAAAATCCTCTCTGCAGAGACTTTTGTCCAAGGGAAAATTTGACATGATATTTTAATTACCTAAAGTTTAATGTCAAAGATTATTGGGTATCTTATTTTCCCCGAATCGGTTCTGTGAGTTAGCAAGATGAATTTGTTTCCAGTTTAGCAATGCGGAAAGACAAAGGGAGAACTGACGAGAAAGCTGGCCGGCCGCTTGTGAGTGGCGCTCGGTCCGCAGGCCAGCCTTAGAGTCTCTGGGAGAATCTGGGTGTTTACTTTGGAGTGACGCTTGGTCCTGAAATGGGATGAAACAAAACATTCCTTAAGTTAATAATCCTGTCTGTAATCCTTCCTACCGAGATCCAGTGAGTGACTCTAGGAAAACTATACCCAGACAGCATCATTACTTTCTTTTTGTTTGAATGAATCAATACATGAAAGCCCAAAGGGAAAGTATCATTTCATAGTGCTATGTGACCTTTTGAGAAACATTATTTTCATTAAAAAATAGTTTATCTAATGTTTCCATATTAATCAGGCAGCAGTTTCTTGGATGAAGAACTGTTTATTTTAGGACTTGGTGGGACAGTGTAAGGAGGGAACAATCACACTCCATTTTAGAAGGTCATGGAAACTTCACCTTCATTTTCTTTCAGCTGCGTGGGCCCATTCTTTTTTTTTTTTTTTTTTCTTCTTGCCTAATGAAAGCTTGTGGCTTGTGAGCTCACGAGCTGTTCATATACATGTAAGAAACTATTATCTTAGAAAATAGTTGCTAAAGTATTTGCAGGTGCTCATAGCAACCTCAACATCTTAAATTTGAAGTGAAGATCTGGGCATGTCAGCTGACCAAATAACTAGAGAAAGCAAATGCAAAGTATTTTCAAACAATAATTCCACTGAAGGTAAATGGATCGGAATATACATTTGTATGACAAAATTAATTCTTATTTATCTAAGGACTGAAAAATGAATTATTTTCACAGTCGTTAAATTTGTATAAATTCAGTTCTCTGCAGCAGATATTTGATGACATGTTGGGAAGATATTCTCTGTTTACCAGTTGAACCTCCAGGAACCCATTTTTGATTATTTACTATTTCCTTCTTGATCGTTGTCTCAGTTACTCATTGCTGGGACAAAATACCTAACACCCAAAATGAAAGAAGGAAAGTTTTATTTAGCTCCAGTTAGTGGAGGCTTCAGTCCATACTTGGCTGGCTCCAAGGCAGAGCAGCTCATGGCAGAGGGCAGCAGCTCATGGTGGAAAGCAGCAGAGAGTGGCTGCAGCACAGGCACGCCTCCCTCCCCTCCTCACATTGTCATGCACATTACCCGCCCCAGGGCTGGAATAGCACACCCATAAGCACCACTGGATCAAGAATTAATCACTGGGCTGTGGAGATGGCTCAGTAGAATAAGTGCGTGCCTGGCAAGCGCAAAGGCCTGAGTTCAATTCCTGGTTACACCAAAAAAAAAAAAAAAAAAAAAAAAAAAAAATTAATCACAGACTCTAGAAGTTGCCCCATGACTACGTTGGGGAGAAAACTAGATGCAAACCATAATGATAGTCATGGTAAACCATATAAACAACTACAGACAACATTCTGCAGTATTCTCACTTATAAATATTGTTTTATAAAATAAGAGCATTAATCATCCTTCTAAACATTTTTTACAAGATAAATTTAAATTTATTGGCATGTTTAAATGATGATACTATGATTACTTGAATTTATTAACATACGTGTGTGATAATATTTTGTTAACCTTTAACATATAATTTTTATTAAAAGATGGGCTTTCCTACATTGGGAGAAAAATAATTCCTAAAACTATAAAAGGTTGCTTTAAGATTGCACTGAGAATGATATAAGCCTTTAATAAATAAAATATATTTATTTTTTAAAAAGGTGAAGTGTTTATGGTAGTTTATCCACATTTGAGGGTTTTACTTATTTTTATAATAGTTATCTAATCAGAGGCCAAAACAAGAAGCAAAAGGCATTTCAAGCAGTTCTACAGAGCATCATACTTATAAGGAACTCTAAATACTTATACATAATTAATTATAGATAACTAATTAGTCATTAATTAATGATAGTTAATTCAGCTTTAACTTTAAATATATACCTACGGCTGGGATTGTAATATAAATTCAGTGGGAATTAGTCACAACCTTGACCCATTTTCAAGAATACCTAAATGTGCATTTTAATCCCAGAATCAGAGCACCCTGATTTGTTTTATGATTTCATCATGCTACAGTTTCTCCATACTTCCTTAACTAATTTATTTTATTTCCATTTTCTGTCATGTCCTGGATGCAGAGGCAAGTTATGCTTCTGCTAAATTTATCAATCATAGTCTCAGCATTAGGGCCTGATGTCACACAAATGACAGTTAAAATATAGTTAGCTATGTTTTATATAACTATCACAAATGATGGTTATAATATTTTATTAAAATATTCCTTGTGATTTTGTTTTCAATACTTTTCATATTCAGTAATTTTTATTTTTGGTGCTTTTAAAGTATCTCAGGTACAAGTGCAAGGGCCTGAGTTCAATCCCCAGTTCCAGCAAAAAATAAAAAAAAATTAAAAAAAAAATAAACTATCTCAGGTAGACTAGCACATGCCTACTGTAAGAATTTCCCTAATGCAATAGGCCCTCACTATAGAAATGGTAATTTACATAATAATCATTTATGGGGCTTTGAGGCAGCAGGCATAATTTTGAATATTAGTCAGTGTTTTAGTCTTAATTGGCATTGCTATAGCAAAATGCCTGAGGCTTCCTGAAGTATAAAAGAAAGTCTAACTCATAATAGGGACCTGAAAGCCCTAGATCAGGTACCTGTACTGATCTGGATTCTGGGTAGGGCATAATATTGGACAGCATCACGGAGAGAGCTGTGTGAGACCTCAGGATCGTGTTGATGGGTAAGCAGTTGAGAGTAGACTCAGTCCCAAGTCCCTTCTGCAGGGTTCTCCCAATTTACGTGGTGACCTCCGATAAGGTTCCATCTCTTATAGGTTCTGTAGTTTGTTCCAGTGCATTTGTTGGAGACCCAGTTTCTGACGCATAAACCATTGGAGTAGGTACCGCATCTGAACAATAGCTCTGAGAAAACAAAAATCATGTAAGTTATTGGAGCCAATATCCACCTGAGTGTTCTTGGGACTACATTTCAGTGGAGCTACTGTCCACTGTATCACCCTGCCCACTTTTATGTTTTGTGTTTTTTTTTGTTTTTTTTTTTTTTGCGGAACCAGGGATTGAACTCAGGCCATTGCACTTGCCAGGGAAACGCTTATTACACTGAGCCATCTCCCTGGCCCCTTGTGTTTTTTTTTTTTTTTTTTTAATAACAAGCATAAAATGTGAAATTCTAAAGTTCATCAGTTCACTTTATTTATTTAAAAAGAAGGTTTGTTCAAAGAGTAGAGGGCTTACCTACCTTGTTCTTGATGACATCTGACATTTATGTTTCTGAAGTAGTACCTTGCATGGGTAGTTCTCAATACCTATGCATAGAATGAATCAAAGAATGAATAAACTCCACCAGGAGTAACCCCACATGTTCAGAACATACACTTTTCTCCAGGATTAGTCTTCTGGCATCAAAAACACTTTATGATTTTTCCCAATTTTTTATGGACATTAAGAATAATGTTGTTAGGTCTGTGAGATTTACAAAAGATACATTTATTACTATCATATGATACATTTAGGTAAGACACACATAGTGAAGGAGTGCAATAGGTTTTCCTTTCACATTAGCCACATCTGTAAAACTAGATAATTTAAAGATTCTCACTTTATGGATATAAAGTTTCATATGTAATTCATATAAAACTGTCCTGTATTATTATTATATTTTATTTTTATTTAAAGTAATAGATGCGAAACATTTCTGCTGAACAAGAAAGAAAAATTAATGTTTACCCTTATCTTCAAAGTGTACATAAATGTACGAGGTATTTCAAGCTCTTCTCCAAGAGATGTAATGGAAGGTAGCTTGTCTAGTCATCTATTCTTATTAATATATTCTTCAAGGCAAAATTTGAGATTCCTTGGAACTATGTCTTTCTCTGGAGTATAGGAAATATTTACGTTAACTAATGTCTGACTCCTTGAAATCCACTCTGTTAGTGCTATTCTTAGTGATAAAAAATTCATTTTATTTGAATTTTCTATGCATTGTAATTTAAGGGAGTATTGCTAAGAATTGACAAATGTTTATAAGCTGAAATGTATTTAAAGACAAATCAACAAAACTTGTGTATAATTTGCTGTAACATGATATGACTGGCTGCTTCTCTTCTATATGTGTATATTTGATCTTTCTAATTTGTTTGCTGAGTAACAATTTGAAAACAAACTTTGTCACATGTCCCTCTTGTTAAGACTTTTTCTTTTTCTTTTTTTTTTCGATTTATCTATTTATTTGGTACAGGGTCTTGCTACACAGCTCAGACTCATAGTGATCCTCCTATTTCAGTCTCTCCAGCACTGAGATTAACCAGTGTGTGCCACCATGCCCAGTTTCCGTGGTCAGCACAGTGCCAGGGCTGGTATGGCATGCGATCCAGGAAATTGAACCCATGTTCACACTTGCACGGCAGGCCTGTAGACCACTGAGCTATCTCCCTGACCACCCTTTTTAAGATTATCAATTTCTAGCTTTGTACCTAGCAGGAAATCAGCAAATTTTAATGCATGAAAAAGGGAGTTTCTGCTCTATTAACCTCATAGTATTATGCTTTTATTAGAGTTCCACTAAAACAAAATTTGATAACCTTCATCCAATATTTGAAAATTACAACCAAGATTCAAATCTATAATAGACATACAATTCATGAGCAGAATTATATTTATATTGAATGATTGATTGATTGATTGATTGATTGATATTTTATTGCAGTACCAAGGATCAAACTTGGGACTTTGTACTTGCCAGGCAGGCACTTATGCTGCTAAGCTATATCCCCTGCCTGAATGATTTTTTCAGTATAGATAAAACATGAATAAAGAGTTATGTAGGCATTAGGATTTCTACACTATATTGGAGAATTAAAGTTGAATACCTAAGGCTTATGGTTTAATAAGAATGGTCTTACAGTGTTATACAGTGATACTCAACATAAGAAAGCAAGGTTAAAATTGCCTCCTACAACACACCTCAGGTCTCTCAATCTATGTATTCAGGTGGGCTGCACTGATATAATCAGAAGATAAGACAACACAGCAACCAAAGTATTCTAAAGCATGCATATACCTGCTTCTATCCCACAAGAAGTTCAATAACTATATTTTACAATTTAATTGCAATCACATAAAAAGTTTTTGAAGTGTCATATGAAAAACTAACTAGTAAGTTACTTACAATAAATGTGTCTTTCAATTAGAATTTCTCATGTTTGAAGTATAGAAGGTATGTATTTTAGTGCTGTATTTTTTTTTCTTCAAATGCCTTCAGGGCAGGTTTTGCTGGCTTGAGTTGTGGGGATCGAACCACAGCAACTTGAGCCAGACTACTTTGTTGAAGCAGCCACTTAAAGAACTGAGCTAAGGGCCAGACCCCCAAGTAGCTCTGTATTTTTAATAAATAAGTGATTAGTTGAATATTTGATTTACTGGAGTTAAAGGAAAAACATTTTCTGCTGATCCAATCAAATCTGTAGTCAATGATCAAATTCTATTATGAAATAACACGAAACACTCATCCCCAATGACAATAGTTAGTGAGGACTATTGAAGATTACCTTTGTTTATCTTCCAATTCTTCTTATTCTATGTAAGTAAGTAGAACTATGAAAACTATACGTATTTATTCTACAGAAATTGCAAATAACTTTCTGCACATCAAAATTAGCAATAAGGCAGTCAAAATGAGCTGTAAATATGGCAGTGTAAAAAGAAGTCAAAATTTAGAAGTGATAAATGCAATTATTTACAGTGTAAGTAGGTAAAGTGCAAGATAACATAATTATTCTTTGTTCTTCTTGACTACTACATTTACTATTATGAAACGGCTTCCCGTTAATCTTTTTCTCTAAATAGATGTCTGCTTAAATTTCATGTACAGACTTTATGTATCTGAGTGAAAAATATAGTTGCTTTTAAAATATAAGTCACTTCAATTTCTTCAAGTCTTCAAGCTTTACGCATGGCTCCAACTTAGAGTCCTATTCGCGCTAGAAAGGATGTGAGAATACAGAAGCAGCGCACTGAGATCGCTGGACTGACGCGTGGAGAGAAGCAAGCAATATGTTCTCACGTACTACAAATAGGCTGTACTGAAAAGAAGACTCATGAAATACTCTTAATTAATGAGAATGAACATGTTGATCACTTCCACGTGGGAAGTTACCATGTAGACCAGTGCAAGCCATTTGAAATGATCATTTAAGAAGCAGAAGTGATAGTGTTTTGCTTTATAGACGTCCTGATTCATACAGGGAAAGGCAGATGCTAAGCAGCTCGGCTTTGGTTGGACAGGACTGATTCCATACCTAAGCTTACCTCTCATCAGCCAAGAGACCTAATTTTAACAAGCATCTATCTCTATCTCTGTCTCTGTCTCTGTCTCTATCTCTATCTCTATCTCTATCTCTATCTCTATCTCTATCTCTATCTCTATCTCTCTCTCTATCTATCTATCTATCTATCTATCTATCTATCTATCTATCTATAGAGAGAGAGAGAGTGTAATGGAAGTTTGTCTTAATAGATATGATCTTCATCTTACCAGCCATTTTAAACCCTTAGGGTTTTGTAACTTACTTCCAACCTTTCTCTCTTTTCCTCCCTTCCTGCTTCCCTCCCTCTCTCCTTCCAGCCCTTTCTCCTCAGCCTTTTGTATTTTTTTATTTTTGACAGTAGTGGTTGGATGTGCTGTTTCTACTTGAATTTTTCCATCTCTTCTTAACTTGGTAGCTTTTTACTTATTTTCTGATCTCAGGCTTTGACTACTTACCTCCATCCCTAATCTCAAACCCCAAGCCCACGTCAACTTCCTGTGGTTTACGGTCTCTGTTAATAGCATGTTCTTTTCATTCAGAACCTTACCTCAATTTTTATTAATGCATTACTATAATTATTTGCTGAGTATCTTTACATTACGTCTTAAGGTTCAGGGTGTGAAAAATCCTTGGCGAGATTTCGCCCAACCATGTATCTCTAGTATTTAACAGATATTAGGTGTGTATGAACTATGGATGGATGCATTAATGTACCCTACCTGCAATTCAATTTTGTATGCTATAGCACTTCGTGTTGGGACAAGGGATGAGTAAATTCATGCGTACAAGATGCTTCTGCCATTACTCAGGTCAGATTCCATATCTACAAAGGTTTACCAAGAAAATAACTACTAAGTGTGATGTAAACATGTAGAAATAGTTGTATAAAAGCTCTGGTCCTGTGCCATCTCTAGAATTTAAGTGAGAATATATAGGAGTCCATCTTGCATACCTTAGGACACTAGAATCGCCAAAATGAAGTTTAAAAGCTGGGAACATTTCTCTTTTATTAGATAGACTTTGAGGACCCAGGGACAATGGGAAACCTGTGTGGTTAGAAAGACATGAACACAATGCTGCTATTCCAGGTGCTGAGGACTGTGAGGACAGGATTCCCTGCACACAGAGAATAGTACAAGAGAGCAGAGAGTAGAGACATACAGTATTTAAGGACAACTAAAAATAGGCACAGTAGGGTGGTGTAGGCCTGCATTCCCAGCACTTGGAGGGGCTGAGGTAGTAAATCTGAGGCTCACCAGAGCAATTCATACCATAGAAAAGTAAAAATAAAAGTTAATGTAGCTCGGTAGGAAGTCTCTGGGCTGAATATTGAATTCTCAGAAACACACACACACACACACACACACACACACACACACACACACATCATGGGAGGAAACAGTGGTGATCAACCAAGAAAACATAATCCATGAGGATCTTATAAAGTGAGAGAGAATGTGTTTGAATTGAGTTGTTTTAGAGCACAGGTTATTATTTTAGAGTGCATCAAATTGAAATACATTCTCCATCTATACTCGCAAAGGAAGCTGAAAGCAGAGGTAAACATAAAGACTTGTGTTTGAGCGCAGGTAAGAAGGGGAGTATAAATTAATGCTGAATATACTTCTGCCTAAGTAGAATGAAATTTGTGTTATATTTTTATATATTGCTAATCTGTTGTGCCATCTATTCAAAATCATTCAGAGAAAGAAAAAACAGGGTAATATTTAATGGAAATTGAAAATTTATATTATATGTTATTATACAATAAATTGGATTTTTGCATTGTTATTTTTTATTATCATCATATATCGTACTATTACAATATTAAATCTTGTATTATGTGACATTTCTCTGTGCTATACTATATAATTTGTTCTTTTAGTAACACTGTGTGGGCATGTCCATCTCTATTACCTTACTAACACTAGAGGTTAGTATTCCTTATAAACTTGACAAAAACACTGATATCATCTAAACTTGTCTTTATTTCATTACTAGAATAATTCCTTGCAGACAGTAAAAAAAAAATCTAATTTCACTCTATCATGCTTATTCATGTATATAAAGTATAAGCTGTGAAGTTTCTTAGATTTAATTCATATACTGTATTTACTAGTGGAGAGCTGTCTTGGAACAAGTTGCACATGCCTGTGATACTGTAGAATACTGAGCTTTAGGGTCAGTGAGAGCACAGTGGACTAAGTGCCCGCTTAGGCAAGCACAGGTACCATGGTTTTATCCCTGGCCATGCCAGCCCCACCCTGGGCACACTGAGTGGGCCACCGAGATCGGGCATGGTGACGCACACCTGTAATTGCAGCGCTAGGGAAGCTGCAGCAGGAGTATCCTGTGAGTCCAAGCTGTGTAGTGAGATCCTGTACCACATATATAAAAAAGAAAAGAAAAGAAGAATATTGATGTTTGAAATGAAGTTAATAATGCCCACCATGCTATTTTTGCAATGAATAGTGACCACTTGGCACAATAAATGATGGTTTCATTTTCCTTACTTTGTAGATGTTGTTACTCTGTTTGAAGTGAACATCTTTCATGGAAACTGCACAGAAATATACATTAAAGTAACCAAAGCAGCACACTTGATCTAAATTTCATTATAGGAAAGTACAACAATTTTAACTTTTAAAATATAAGCCAGCTGGCAAGAGTCAAGTTTTGTGTGGCAGAATTTTGGCTGCTAGCAGTAGAGGTCAAAAGGAGGTCTTTCTCTACACTTGTTTATTTATTCAATTATTTTATTTATTTTTATTTTTTGGTATATGCTAAGTTACATGCTCTATCACAGAGCTATAACCTATGCCTGTCTTTTTTTATATAAAAGCGTGCATTTTATAAATATTCTTCTTCATTTTTTATTTTTATTTTTATTTATTTCTTTTTTTTCAAAGTTTTATTGATAAACAGATAGCAATGAGACAGTTTCAAATCAAATCAGAAGTACAGTTTCAACAAATAATACACTGCATATATTCTTCTTAGTGGTTAATTGCTGTACAAGAAGTGGACTTGTGATCCTATTTACGAACACCATTAGAACAAATCATTCTATCTTCTTCATCATTTTTGACAAAGCTCTTTCTCTCTACAACATCTAAGAGGCTGTATAAACTTTCAAATTCCTTTCTTGAAAGCTCCATGCAGCATCCTCTGAACTTTTGCCCTTATCATTTGTACCCCTAAAACACTTCACTTTAATACCTACAAGGCTTTTCCCAGAACACCTCTTTGAAGAGTCCTTGCCACTCTTATGACAAAAGCACCCCGTCCTCCTTATTTCATTAGCCAGTTTCCTTTCCCTTCATAGCACTTACCAGTATATAATTATCAATTAATTTTTGAATGAAATATTAGATCCATGAACACCGAACTTTGTTTCATCTACTACTGTGTTCTCAGATATTAAAATATTCCCTATCATATAGGACACATAAATAAATATTTTTAAATATATAAATTTATGAATGAAAGAATAACATTGAATACATTTGTGAGAAAAACATATATTTTTTATCTAAATATTTTAATTTATATATTTTGCTCTTATTATAACCAAACATGATGCTTTACCTCCGAGTGAGGACAAAGCCAACAAGCACAACTAGATAATGAGAAAGATCCGTACATGGAAGTTAGGAGAGCACTGGGGATAACTTTCACAGTTGTCATTTTTTTTTTTTATTAATTGGTTGTTCAGGGTCTCACTATGCAGCTCAGACTTGTGGTGATCTTCCTGCTTTCAGCATCCTCAGCACTAGGATTATAGATGTGTGCCACTATGCCTGGATCTGGCATGCTTGGCGCAACCTGGGGATGGGGCTAGCATGGCATGTGGTGCCTGGGATCAAACCATGGTCTCTACGCTTGCCTAAGCTTACCTAAGCAGGCACTTTAGTCCACTCAGCCATCTCTCCAGCCCCACAGAGGTTATTTCCTTGATCTAAGGACGCAAGGGAATTTTGTTGGAGAAAATCATGTGTACTCATGTTGGAGAGACTTGTCGACAGGTACAGAATGTTCTGAGCATGCCCGCTTCAGTATCCTGCTTCCCATGTTCAAAACAGCAGATAGGACACCTTCTAAGTGGAGAATTTAACATTATAATGAGATTATAGTGAGCAAAGTACTCAAAGCTTTCATAACAGGAATATGGGGAAGTAGAATGAATTATAATTCAAAATTATTCATGGAAAAGATAACATGAATGATCTGTTTCTTAATGAAAGTATCTTTAGTTTTTCATTAGTGTTTCTAAAGTTGATGTAAAATACAGTTTCTTGTGGTAGTCAATACCACAAATGCACATTTGTTTTTGTACCAGGGATCAAACTCAGCACCTTGTGCTTGCCAGGCAGGCACATGTGCTGCTGAGCTGTCTCCCTGGACCCACACAGATATTTTTAACTCATTTGTCAGGTCTTCATTAAGAAAATATGAAAAACTGTGTGTGTAGCATGAGAAAGATTTTTTCTCTCAATTAAAGAAAATAGTAAAATATTAAAAACACCATATACACACATGTTTATAGCAGCATAATTTGTAATACCTAAATCTTGGGGGAAAACCCCCAAATAACCATCAACTAAGGAATGGATAAAAAGATTTAAAAAAAAAAAAAAACTGTGGTCTTTTTATACAAGGGAGTACTACTCAGCCATAAAGAAAGATAAACTTCAGACATGTATAGGTAAGTGTGTGAAACCTCAGACTACACTCATAAGTGAAAAAAATCAGACTCACATGTTTAAACATTGCATTTTCTCCCTGGTGTAAGAAACTGGAAGAGTAAATAAGGACCAAAATGTATAATAAATATTGTGAGATTGAAAGGAATTGTTCAAAATATGGGTGTCACTAGGGTAGGGAAAGGGAAAGGAAGGAAGGGAAAAGGAGAAAACACAAGATAGTTAAACTATTAGTTTCTCTTATGTCATTGAAAAATAGTTTTGAGCTAATATTGTTTGGAGAATGTTTTCACGTCCATGTCTTGTCCTCTGAGTAATTACTTGAAGATAACAATAAATGATGTACTATGTTAGTCTCCTTTTTTTGTTTTGAAATTTTACTTTTTCCATAATAGAAAAAAGTTAAAATATATATTTTCACAATCACTAAAAAGAAAGAAAATCATATACCCTGTAATTTGAAAAAAATATTTCACTTGTATATTTCCATGGTGAAGTATAAGAAACATTGATGATTTGGGACAGTCTTTTGACTCAGTTAAATGTGAAAGGCACTTCTGCTAATCTGTTTGTGAAGACTTCAGAATATTAACTTTTGGCTGCCTGCTTAAATTATATTTTGCCTTATACGGCTCTTATGCCAAGTCAAGACATTTTCATGGTGTAAATGACAATACTTAAATATTGCTCTGACTTTAAATGCAAGGAACAGCACTAAATCTTTAACATTTTCCATGAACATTTACATTCCTTCTGCAAAGAAATGCAGGATTATCACTAATAATTTCAGATTTTGTTTCAGAGTTACTTAGAAAAATCTTGACTGCTCTCTACTTTAAGTTTTACAAGAAATGCAAAACTATATTAAAGTGTAAAAAGCTCAACAACTGTGTAAACAAATAAATATATTCATTTTCAAATTTTCCCAAGAGGACTGATGTCATCTCTACTCAGAATCATTTGGAATTAAATCCATTTGTGATTACTTTAAAATGCAATTATTAAATAATAATTTCAATAGTCTTTTTTCATTATTTCATTTAAATATTTTAATGGATTAATTTTTAAAATTAGAATAAATTTTCTAATAATTATTTATAATATGGTATATTAGTGTGTTTTGAAAACTTGAATGCCTGAAATCAATTTATTATGCCTTGTATATAATTCATAGTTTGGCTAATTATAAAAACATGGTATATAAACATTTTGCTCACAGTTTTATTGATACTGATTAAATTTCTTATTTTAAATTTGCTAATGAGAAACCTGATATCAACCATTTTTAAATCTACTTAAACAATTTAATTTTTCTCTCCAAAACACTTTATATATCATTGCTAGTTTGTCTTGTTTTCATACTGTGTTTTAAATACTCTTTTATTTTAATTGGAGAAGAATTACACATATTCCCACAAAGCTGTGTGCAGTTTTCCATGGCTGCAGCATGACTCACCGATTACTATTGTTTTATGATTTCAGATGAGTCTTTGTCTAGAATCCCCATGGGTTCTGTTGCTATCTGTAGAATATAAATGAAGTAGGGCTTATTAAAACTCCATTTATTAAAAACAGGGATCTTTAACTTCTATGCAATACCTAACACTTGTATGATCTCAGATCCTCAAATTCAGATTAAATTGTGTGCTAAGATCCATCTGCTATAAGATTTCTAACATAAGTGACAGTTTCTAGGTTTGAAAGTACCAGTCAGCAAATGGAACCTGAGAACGAAAAACAAATAATGGCGCAGATTTCAGTCGCCTTGTGACTGCACTGACACACTCATTTGTAGGCACGCTTGGAATTCCCAACGTTAGCCTAGTTATAAAGACGTCCTCATCATAATAGGTAATGGGGTGAATCTCACTAAATTTGAGAGTTAAGTTACCATGATCTTGTTAGAGTGAAAATTTACAGAAAAGGGGACAAGGCAACAGTGATTCATGGATTAGAATATTAGAGTGGGATAAAATATATAAATTCATATTTAGTATAGACATAGATTGTTAAGTAGAGAACATTTGTAGACAGATATAGGTACACTGGGGTAGTACACACAGACATTGCTTTTGCTCTTTCAACTGAGAAGGTAAATAGCCCCCAGTAGCACAGGGCATATTTAGCATCGAGATCTTTGTTTCTAATATCATCCTGCAGTCAAGGAAACCAGGGATCTTTAAATACATGACAGATTTAGGAAATAAAGTATCAAATTATTCTAGATTATCTTGTATTGTAGTTGGAGGGACTAAAAAAAAAAATTTAAAAAAAGAACAACAAAAATCACATATTGATAGTATTGGGGAATATGTTAAGGTGACATAAAGATCTCTCAATGGCTAGGACTGGAGACATAGCTCGGTGGTCCAAATGCCTGCCTGGCAAGTGCAAAGACCCAAGTTCTAACCCTGGTACCACAAGCCATGCTGACCCTTATGAGTCTAAACTGTGTAGCAATACCCTGTATCAAATAAACAAAATGTTAAAAAAATGACCTCCCAATGGCCGAAGTTGGAACAATTTGAGGAAGAAAATGGAGTAATATTATGTCCAAATTATAAAATACTCACAAGTCCTTATTAAGTAAGCAATTGTATAAATAAATGAGGCTAATAAGAAAATCTTGCATTCATGAGGCTGCCACATAAATGGAGGATGCAGTTGTTGCATCTACAGGGTAGGAGGAAACTCCCTACTCCATAGGTGTGGGCTGCCTACCGGCACGTGGTACCAAAAGAAGGTGTGAAAGGGCCGGCGAGATAGCTCAGTGGACTGAGCACCTGCTTAGGCGAGCTCAGGGACCAAGGTTTGATCCTAGGTCCTGCCCCCGGGGCCAGGTGTGGTGGTGCACACCCATATTCCCAACGCTGGGGAGGCTGAAAACAGGATCAGGAAGAGTCCGAGCTGCGTAGTGAGACCCTCAGCCAAATACCTAAATGAAAAAGAAAGAAAGAAAGAAAGAAAGAAAGAAAGAAAGAAAGAAAGAAAGAAAGAAATAGTGAAGCGGTTTTGAGCCTAGAAATGGTGGGGCCTTCTTGTCAGTTCCTCCTTAGTGAGCATCAGCGCATTAATTCTAAATAACACTACTAGAAGATGTTCATATGAGAAAACTTGGTGCTCGTTATATAGGACCACTTTATACCATCTTTCCAGATTTTTATAAGTCTAAAACTCTTCTAAAAAGTCAATTTCAAACAGTAAATATCATCTAATGTCTCTGGTGGCATGTGGCAGGACACGTTGATTACATTTGCCTTGTTCTAATTCTGTAATGCTTTCTCAAGTTCCAATTATGTTTGTTCTCTGCTCTAGAAACAGCCTTTGGCCATTAAATTTTAATCTCAGCTGTTTTCTAATAACAACTGAAAATGTTAAGCTTTATATCAATGTCACATCGTCCAGGAAGGTATTTTCAGGAGGGAGCAGTAAACTTGTGGGGTTCAGTTCCTCGTTGTGGATGTTGGTGCTCATTACTTCTACTCGCTTTATCCTCCCCGCCCCCAGCTGCTGCTTTGTTCTGACTGACCCATGTGAAGAGTGAGGGAAGAAGGTTTCACTGTAGGGAATACATCAGTGCTCAGGGGCCGATCATTCAGGACAACCAAGACGGCTGACTGTGCCAGCAGCAGAACATGACAACACAGTCCAGATAAGCAACTAACCCTGATCCTTGGGATATAAATCGATTTATCCTACAAAAGCTTCTTACTCTCACAGTTCAGGTTTTAGGAAGGTGAGTGGATCATGAGGGAATGCAGGACACTCATCAGGAGAATAATCTAAATGTGGTGCTGAGAGATGAATCCTGAGAAGAGGAGGCAAGCGACCTGGCCACGGTCTAGAAGGGTACAGTTGCCTCCTTCCCCTCCTGGTAGTGCTCTACTTCCTGTTGCCATGCCAGGGGCTGCTTCTGCTCTGTTATACCCCTCTGCTGGGCTGTTCTCCAATGCTACCCTGCCTTGGAGTTAGCTGTCTTTGGACAAAACCTCTACAAACTGTGAGCCAAAACAACCCCTTTTTGCTTTGGATATGTTGTAATACATCAAAGCAATGATTTTGGTGTGGAGGGTAAGGTCATTGCTGTGACTCTCCCTGATTAAGCAAGAGAGGGAAGTTCTGGTTACGTGGTCAAGAATCCCTTGGAACTTGGAACTGGTTCACTGCAGGAGTTTGGGAAGGTTTGAAGATGCTGGATGGAAGAGCAGCCCTAGCGTGACAGAAACTAGTTTGGTAAGGGATTGTGGTCTCAGAGGACCAGAACTGAGGCCATGTAACATGCATTCAGGCTGTGCTTTGGGTACTGTTGGAGGCTTTTAGCTACCTCTGCCTTGAGGATCAAGAGCAAACATACCAGCTGAACAATTTAGAAAGTATCCAGTTTAGCCAGAAAGTCCAATCCTGAAAAGCTGTGGTCTGAAAAGATGGAGAGAGGAAAGCTTGGTTGCTCAAAAGATCTTCATTAAAAAGAAGCAAAGTACTTTACAACAGGACAATAGGAAAAGAACGTCTTGAGGGAATGTGAGGAACTAACAAGGCCCAACTATTTCTAAGCTCAAAATTGCAAAGGTGAGACTTCTGGAGAAGAGAGCCGCCCAGGGAATTGAGTCTCAGGTATTCAGTTCACATATGAGCCAGGCACGCACTGGAAGTTTATGTAGACTTACTGCAAAACAGCTCAGCTACTGTTTCAGCTGGTGGCAGAGCTTGGAATCAGCCACGTGGCGCTGGATTTGCAGGTATGAAGGTATGAAGAACGCAGGAATTGTGAGGTCAGGAAGGCTGTCACCCAGATTTCAGAAGAAGATCTGGGAAACCGTGCATTATAGTTCTAATATTAAGTAAAGGGGGGGGGATAAGGATTTTATTTTATTCTTTTTTTTGTGGGGGGATAAGGATTTTAATAGGCAAAATCCTTTCACCATCTCATCTCAGCCTCAGTGTAGTTTGTCCAAACTATTCACTGGTCAACATCAGTGGGCACTGAAATGTAAGTGGAGAATGATGGGCTTTCTCTGCCTCAATAAAAAATTCCGCTATGTCATCATGGCAGCAAGCCAATATGGCACGGGCCACTGGAGGCCGTGCGCTATGCTCCACCCTCCTCCTCCCAGGTCCAATTGCAACTTTCTATTTCCTTTTCACAATATCCCCTTTCCTTGTTCCCACCTCCTGCCCGGTCACTATCTGCCATATCGCACAGAAGGCCCTCCAAGCCCCACCCCCATCCTGGCCCTATATAGCCTTTGTTCCTTTGGCTGGGCCTGGGGAAGCTCCACATCTCTCCTTTCCTGTGGTCTTCCTCGTACCCACAGTAGAGACCTCTTTTATCTTTCCTGTCTCTGTACTGTGCCGAGAAACCTAACAGAACTATGAAGTTATATAATGAATGCTGTCTCCAACTGTCCTGCCAATTAATAACTAGAGATTTTATATTTAACACAAAATGCCTACATGTCTCTTCTTTCTTTAAGTCTAACTTAGACCTCAAACTTAAGAGTGATCTTAATTAAGAGCTACATTTAAGGGTTTATTATGGATAAAATGTTTTGAAAAGAATTTTTTTTTTTTTTCCTCTGAATGCCTTCAGGGTGGGTTTGGCTGACTTGAGTTGTGGGGATGGAACCACCGCCACCTGAGCCTGACAGCTTTGGGGAAGCAGCCACTTAAAGAACTGAGCTAGGTCCAAGCCCCCTTGAAAAGAATTTTTAGTTTAACTTTTGTCGTTGTTGTTTTGTCCTTTGAGACAAGGCTTCACTAGGCAGTTCAGGCTGGCCCAAGCTCGCTTTGTAGCCCAGGCTGGTCTCAAACTCACAAGGATCCTTCGGCCTCAGCCTCCTCAGTGCTGGGATTACAGGCATATGCCACCATGCCCAGATTATTTTAATGATTTTAATCTTAGCAATTAGCTTTACTAGTGATCTCTCTTCTATCCCTACTCCAGTGTTTGACTTTGTTGTTTAGAAGTGAAATTTTAAGTCCATAGAGTTAGAAATTGCCTATTAATTCAGTAGGATATTCCTCAAAATTACATAAAAAGAACAGATTGACACATCTGTCAGCATTCATGAAAAATTCTTGACATTCTTTTACAGCTTTCTGACTGATCAATAAAATCATTTGAAATTATATTTTGTTAAAAATGTATTTTCCTCTAACAGGAGAGAGAGAGAGAAAGAGAGAGAGAGAGAGAGAGAGAGAGAGAGAGAGAGAGAGAGAGAGAATATGATTATAAATGATAAAGTTCACTAACTAGCTTTTTAAAAATAGGGTTCTTTGTTTCTTATTCTGGAATACGTTCTCTGCTGCATTTTTTAAAAAATGTATTTAGTATAGGGTCTACAGGGTCTCATTATACAGATCAGACTCATAGTGATTCTCCTGTTTTCAGCTTCCCAAGCACTGGGATTACAGGTACGTGCCACCACACCCAGTCTCAGTGGCCATCTCAGCACGTCCTGTGGGTGGGGCCAGCACTGCATGCCAGGGATGATTGAACCCTGGTCCCTGTGTCTGCCTAAGCAGGCACTATAGTATGCTAAACTATCTATGTGGCTGGCCTTCTGCTGCATTTTTGCTATAACTTGTAGTGATTCCTCTCTCTCTCTCTCTCTCTCTCTCTCTCTCTCTCTCTCTCTCTCCCTCCCTCCCTCTCTCCCTCTCTCCTTCTCTCCCTCTCTCCCTCTCCCTCCCTCTCTCTCTTTCTTTCTCTCTCTCTCTCCCCTATTATTTACCATAAGGAAATCAGTAATCATGTATCAACATTAAAATCTTTCCTAGAATAGTTAATATATTTTCTAGCTATATTTTACAGAAGTACACATTTATATCCGACTACCTAAAATAGATGTCATGTTGTATTGTAGTAACTTAGAGTAAACCGACAGCAGCCTTTACTGAGGACAGAACACATAGCTATGGTTTTGAGACTTGTTCATTGGATATTCAAGTAAAGGCCCTTCAGCTCTTTTCATGGCTATGTAATTTTGAGAATAGTAGCTGGAAGCAGTGGCAAGTATTGATAAATGATAGCTTGCTTGTTTCTTTTCCTTTCTTTCTTTCTTTCTTTCTTTCTTTCTTTCTTTCTTTCTTTCTTTCTTTCTTTCTTTCATTCCTTTGGCAGGCTCTTGCTATGGAGTTCACGCTGGCCTTGAATTCAGAGTGGTCCTCTTGCCTCAGCCTCCCATGTGCTGAGACTGCAGAAGTGAGCTACCAGATCCAGCCTCTTTGCTTCTTCACTGCAGCAATTCTCTCGCATACTGCTAACTTAATTGCACTTTAGAGAGGTGAAAAGAAATGTTAATGGTTTCAAATTATGAGATAATTATTTTCAGAAACATTGAGTTGCAGAAAAAATATACCTTAGAATAAGTTTGGTGATATGGTTGCTGATTAGGAATGAACACTTTTGGAGTCTCTTTATTCTGGGAAAAGTCTTACACAGAGAACACAGCATCTACCAGGGTGTGTACCGTGTCAAATTTTGTGTCATTTACTCTAAGGTAAAGACCTCCAATTTAATGATCTCATCATTGTTTCTGAAAATGAGATCATATATACTTTGGCTGAACTTATCATGATTTCTAGGAGTTAATAAGTGTTTTATTTTCCCAAAATGTGATTGGCTCCCATGTTTATGTCATAGATTCAGAGAGACCTTTATAATTCCATGGAGTAATAGTATAAGGATCAATTTGAAGTCTAGGCAAACTAAGTAATTTGTCCAAGGCTGTATTGGTAATTTTTTTTATAATAACCGTGTCTCTTCTTTTTAGAAAAATAAAAGGACAGCAGTTCATGAAAATTGTTTCTGCAAATAAATGCTCACCACAGCTTGCTAGTGTAAGAACCTGAAAGGGCAAATAAAATCTGAAAGGTGCAATAGATACTTTGAAAGGAAGGTAAGTGGGAAGGAACAACTGGGATGAGGAAAAGGACAAAAGAAAGAAGGAAGGGAAAGAGATATACTTATGTATGTGTACATGACAGCTTGGATAATTGTACTGCTCATTTCTTCTCATCTATTGAAAGGAGCAGTTAATGCTTTTTCCCCCCTTCTTTTTAACTTCTTGCACCTTTTTTTTAACCAGTTTTGCATGTTTATAAACGTCAACTTTGACTAGGATATTATGCAATATGACAACCATTGTAGCCGGGGGGATAGCTCAGCAGCTTAAGTGACTGCCTGGCAAGCTCAAGGTCCTGACTTCAATCCCCATGTACCAAAAGAAAAAAAAAGGTTGAAGGACAACCATTGTTGAATTTTTAGTATTTTGTTTGTGAAATTCTTGTCATTTCTAATGGTTTTATTCTCTTAAAAATTAAAATAAATATATAACATGCATATTGATTCATTTTATAATGAACACATACTAAATATTATATTGGTTCTATAAGGAACCTCCTTTCTTATGTACAACATAAGTAAAATGGTTCATTTTTGCATATTAAAATTTTAAAGAAAATGCTCTGATCTTAAACTGGAAGTGACTTCTAGTCTTCATTTTACACTCCTTAGGCCTTTTACCTTCACTTATTTTAACTGCTAAGTAGTTAATGATCTGCTAGGAGGCACTTAAATAAAATGAAGTGGGCAAATTTTTTTAAAAGAGCATTGTTAAAACAAAATAGTCCATTTGTAATTTAAGTCATTCCCTAATTACTTCATAGTGTAAGACTAGTTTGAACCAAAGGGAAACATAGCTGTAGTTGTTTTTACCTTTCTCATCTTTTTAAATAATTAAATATAAATTTGCAGTTAGATCTTTGTATTAAATCAAGGTAAGCAAACAAAATCCTTTATTTTTATTTAAGCAAATAGTATCTTTCTTGGCAATTCCTTTCTTTTTTAAGGATTCCTGTTTGTCAGTGTAAGCCAAGTATCCAACTTTTATTCCTCACCACAAGCTAGTCCCTAAATCCTCCCTGTTTTATGTCTTAAATGTTTCTTCATTCCCCACCCACCTCTGTCACCACTCCCTCCTGTCAATCACGAGTTCAAGTCATGCAGGCCTTGGCTTGCTGGGAGTCTCAGTACTGTTGCACTGCCTTGCTGTTTCCACTGCAGCCTGGGAAAGGTAAATCTAGCCACCCTGCCTCCATGTGATGGCCCTGTGGCCACTGGCTGGCCTCCCATCTGCACAGCATGACGCAGAAGTGCCAGGGACTGGCCCTGCTTTCACTTGTAGCCTCCTTTCTCTGCTCCGGCAACCCTGTGTGGCTTCTTCTCCCCAGACCTGCCTGCTGCCGGTGCTTGTATTTCCTGCAGCTCCTTTGCGACCACAGCAATGTACAAGGAGCTCTCTCTCTTCGATTTAACATGTTATGTGGGACCTATGTCCTAAATCTTGTATTCTAACATATTAGCTCTAAGTCACAAGGCTCGGAACAGTACTCCATATTTGTGAATTCATATAATCTATCTTAAAATAGTGTAATTTATTTTAATGTAATGTAGTTTATTCAAATGAATGCATCTCTATTTGCTTTAGATTTCATTTGAGAAAAAAAAAATTGGAGGGGGGTTTCCACTCCTACGTAACTCATTGCTTTTTCCGTCAAGGACACAAATCCTCAAGGATATGGATATGTCCCATGTTTTTTTCTGATAGTCTTCTTGGTGCATTTGTTTGTTTTCATGACTAAGAACAAAACCCAGGGCCTTCATACTACGCTAAATATTCACGCTTTTTTTTTTTTTTTTTAATTTGGGAGGAAGTCTCCCTAAATTGCTCAAATTGAGCTTAGATTAGTGATTCTTCTACCTTAGTCTTTGAGAACACCAGGATTATAACCATATGCCTCCACTATTCTTGCTTTTACTTATGGTGGCTTGCTGAAAAAGCAAGAACAGTGGTGGCATAAGTGATTAAACTTAATACACATTTATGTAATTTTCATAATATTTTTTTAAAAATTGATTCTCACTCCATAAATAAAACAATGTATACCAATATCTAATAATTGGCCTGAAATGAGCTATGTAATTAGGGTTCCAACCTGTGCTACTTTTCCTCATAATTTATAGCTCAATCACTTTCTTCAATCATCAAAGTCAACATAAAATGCCTTTGAATGAGATTTTTAAGTTATTTATTTATACAGAACTCATTGTGAATTCCAATCTCTTTAAGAAAGATTAATTTTTTATGGACTAATGGAGTTTTGATAAGAGATTTCCAAGTTTATCAAACAAACACATATTAGGCTTCATTTATCATGTTAGATGCTAATAATACAAATATTGACCTCGTTTTGACAATAGTGCACTGTGGAGACACAGAAAATACACACAATGCTGCACCATCTTATGTGCATTCAATTGAGAAATTCCATTACTGGGACTGGTAAGGCAAGGAGAGAACGAGGTAGAGACAAAAGGAAAACCTTATAGTGTCATAGAAAATGCTGCCCGCCATTCCAGTCAGTTATACTCTTTTGTAATTGTGAAGCAGAAGACCCAGCTCTCTTGATTGATTGTAATTTCTATGTAACTTTACCTTATATTTTCAAACTTCATGCATTTTGCTTCATAGGGAACTTAAGGCTTTTCAAGGGAAAATTTGAATTGGGTGTATTTCTGCCTTTTGTGGTACCCTCAGGGCCAGTTTGCAGGCAGGGAAAGATTATAACTCAAATAGTTTAGAACTGTCGTAAAGTTTTACAGAAATCTGTATCGACTTGTGTGAGATGTGATGCCTATTTTCTCTACCAGAATATGAACTCCATAATAACAAAGACCAATCCTACCTTGTGTTCTATGTTACATCACTATCTTTAACAGAAACCTCCAGGATTAGTAAAAACTCAATAAGTATATGTTGGAAAGATAAAAGGAGTTATTTAGAAGTCAATTTCCTTTTTATACTATGAGATAATTAGATATGTATAATAGCTAAAGTCTGAATTAATTTTCCATAAACTATAAATTATCTTTTAAGAGTTTTAAATTAATTCACTATCAATTTATTTATAAAAATAAATAGTAAATTTTAAAGGACATAAAATACCTCATGGCATCAAAAACAATTGAGTGTAGAATGAGACTTTTGAAGGATACAAACACTGTCATGGTAAACACAATGATTTAACCACACAAGACTATTTAATAACTCAGTAAATGTACTTTTATGCTGCAGTGATTCATACAATCTAGAGCTCATGCTGTTTCATGGTATTTGAAATAGAGAATAACTTCTAATTCACTGTCAACCCCATTAGTAACAGATCAGTGTTAATGGCAACTGAATGGTGGAAACATGATTCTTATTAAAGATGTAGAAGAATAAATAACTTCAGCTTCTTCTTAATATCACATACAGGTACAATCACATGCTTGTGCTAGAGGAGGACACTGGTACTTGATGAGTACAGGAACACACATGCACTGCTTATACTGTTCAGATGCATCTTATATCTTGAGCAGAATATACATAGAACAGCTAATATATACATTTGGATCTTTCATGAGCGTGTGTAGTAGTTACCATTCCTGTCCTATGGGTGTCTGACCCCAGTTTGAATAATTACTCAAAACTGAAGACCAAATTACGATGATTTAAGAAAAAAAAATCTGAGAATTAGGATTCAGTCCTGGAATTATCTTAAGTTACTCTTTTGTTTTTGTTTTTGTTTTGTTTTTTCTTCTTTTGTATTTTAGGAAAGGGCCTACAGGGTGTTCAGGGTCTCACTACTAGATAGGACTCCCCTGGTGATTCTCCTGTTTACAGCCTCCCAAGAGCTGGGATTACAGGCGTGCACCACCATGCCCAGTCTCAACTGCAGCCTCAGAGTGCCCCGGGGGCAGGGCCAGTGCAGCAGGCTTGGGGATCAAACCCCCAGCCCTGTGCCTGCTTGCGTGTGCTTTAATCTGCTGAGCTATTTGGCCATCCCTTATGTTACTCTTATAAGCCTTTGTTTTATAAATTCTTCTGCTAAATAAATTCAATCAAATTTTATTTCATTAAATTTTTGAAGTTAGCAACCAGAGCACTTAGCTATTTATAGCCTATTTTTTTAGTTTTAAATAAATTATGAAATAAATACAATAATACTATTTCTATGGCTAGATTTTATATACTTCATATCTGACTATTCCTAGCTTGAACTAGAAAAATGCATGTATTTCCTAGTTTCCCTTTTTAGTTTAGTGAGAACATCTGTTTTGCTTTGATATTCATGTAATGCTTCACAAGGTAAAAGGCTTGCTCTCTTCTGACTTAGAAAAATATCTCTAAATCTCAATATAGCAACTACAAGATTATAATCTGAAGTATATAGATGACTTCTTTAGCAGAGCAATATTTCAAAAGAAGTGTTCATCAAATACATCTAAGCTTGCCTCCCTCAGTTATTGGTGCCTTAGGAGAGCATCACAAGCTGGGCCCAAAGAGTGTTCAAATCCAATCAACGTCTGAAATGTCTATAATATTTCAGGAACTAGTTCAAAAGGGAGGAATTGTGGCCAATATTCTAATATGATAAATGGTTTAATAAGTTAGACACAAGATAGTTCTCCAAAGCAGCCTGTGGTTAGGCAAATAGTTTCCACTCTTTCTTCTCTTCAGCAAGATTATTCCATTTCCTAAGTAGAAATCCTGTTAACTTAGTGTTCATGATGAAATATTTGAACCTTTCCTTGGTATTGTTCCTTGAAGTATTGGTAGGTAAAACAAACTAAAATAACAAAATAACTTAAACATATTTTCCAATGATTTATGAATGGTTTTCTATATTTATGCTGTGATTTGATATGAATTTACTACCAAAGATGATTTTGATGCTGACTATTTTGTGGTCATCATTATTTTCGCCTAGGGTTGAATTAAAAAAATTCCATGAAGCGCCTGCCTTTACATCTGCTTATTTATATCCTTGGCAAGTAAATACATGTTGTCTATTTGGATCAGTGGCCAAACACTTCACTTATTCTCAAAACTGGATTTTTTCCCACATGATTTAACATATTTCCATTTTTGTTATTTGTGGCTTGTGAAATTTTTTTTTCAAAGCAGTAACTACGTAAGCTACAATGACTTCATATAATGTGCTGCATCACGTAAATCACAAGCATAGATAACAATTTAACAAACACTTGTCCAGAGACATTGAAACCCAGAAAGTTGAAGATTCCATGCACAGTCCCCAAAGCAATAAATTTAGATGAAGCATTAAAGCCCTGTTTCCAGCCTAACTCGTCTTTTGTATTCTGTGCTTTTCCGAGAACCGTCCATCTCAAATGCTGTGTTCCCTTGTCCATTGATTGTGCTCCATTTTAGGGCCATCACTGATTCCTTCATCCCCTGCTCTCTGCAGCCCTGTGTTCAGCAGCCCTAGGCTGTGATTACTCCTCTCTTAGTCCAGCAAATCCTCTGAGCGGGGAAGCCGTCCCTCCTTCTCTTTGTTCTCTTCATGGCTTCAGGGAAATCAGCGTACACAGAAGCTTCTCAAACTTATTCAATAGTGGATCAATTTATATTTTTGTCAGATTACTATATTAGAAAGACACCCACAGATAATTAAGAGAAATAGTTCAAACCAATAAAATAAGTGAAAAAGCAAGTTGGCTTCCTGAATTAATTGCTAAAAGAAATGATCAAAACTTCTGTTTAACCTGTAATCCCAGCTCTTGGGAGGCTGTTAACAGGCAGATCACTATGAGTCCAATCTAGTTATGAGACTCTGAACATCTTGTAGACCCTTCCCTAAAAACAAAAACAACAACAAGAAAAAAAACATGTTTAATGTACAATAAGGATTTTGAAGTTGTTAGACTGGGACCACATAATATGCTGTTATAGCTGGGTAGAACTCCATATCACCCAGGGACTGGGGTTCGATACCCAGTACCACATGCTATGCCTGCCCTGCCCCTGGGAAGGCTGAGCTGGCCACTGAGGTCAGGTGTAGTGGCACACACCTATAATCCCAGCGCTGGGGCAGGTGAAGAAGGGAGGATCACTACAAGTCTGATCTGGGTAGTGACACTCTATATCAAATACATTTAAAAACAACAACAACAAAATCCTCCATATCAAGGTAGATAAGCAGCTATTTCCTACTTACAGTAACTTGGTTCACAAACTTTCTTCTTTCCATGATCCTGGTTGCAAACTGAATTGGACAAGATCAGATTCCAGAATTGTGGGAAGAAAAAAAAAATTATGAATTGACATATCACTGTACCTTCTTGATGGAAAATTATTTCTTTAGGTGATGTGCAAGGATTTACCAAAGTTCTTGGAAGAGGCAGCCTAACACCAGACTGTCTAGACATCATTCCAATATTGAAATTTACTAACCTTAGATTCTGAAAAAAAAATCAATGATCTCTATGAGTCCTCATTTTCTTCAGCTCAAAATGGGGATGAAAGTGGTGAAATTTATGTAAAGTGTTTAGTACTGGTAAAGAATCAATAAACACATGTTTATTTACAAAAGGGAAAATAAGAAAGAGGTAACAATTATTAGGTAGGTAATCAATTTTAGTAATTAAGTGAATGATTGGGGTCTATAACTGATGATTTCCTAGTTATGACGATTAACTTTGCTGTTGCTGGGGCCTAATACCTGACCCCATAACTTCCCGTAGGGGAGGTTCCATTGGTCTCCATGTTTCAGGAGCCTCAGGGCGTGGTGGGCTGGCTCCAAGGCGGGAACTTCGCTGGGGAAGGGCATGGTGAGCCAACGACATTCAGTGTCTGGTAGCTGAGAAGAGCAGCCGAACAGTGTCAGAGAAAACGGGGGCAAAGACCACGTACAGTACTCAAGGAATTACAGTCATAAAATTGCTTTCTATCTATACTTACACTAACGGATATCAAGAAAGCCGCAGATCAGGAGCTCTCCAATTTTAGCAGAAAATACCAAAGGTGACAAAGGACAAGCTATTTTTGCTCACCAGTGCTATCTTCCTCTAATTTAATCTTTACCTAGAATTTTATCTCAAATTCGTAATTTAACCTACTACATTTCACAGCTCCAGGCTTTTTCCTACTTCCTGACTTTCAGAAGCTACAGCCTTTTGACTTTAGATTTTTGAGACTGAAATTTTGCCCAGCACTTTCCCAGATTGTTTTCAAAATGGTTAGTGAGATGGTGTTGGTATCACCTTTGCAATGTGACAATTGCAATATTACTTAAGGTTTCTGTCCCTCCAATAAATGCTAAGACAGCTTATCTGCCACAATAAATATTAGAGTACATGTACAGCTGTTATATTTATTTAAATCATGCTCTACATGGTATTTCATGTTAATATAAAAATCTCAGTCATTTGAGTTAGTGAAAACATGAGAGACTTAATTATTAGAAAAATATTCCTGGAGATTTTATTATTTTAACCAGTTTCACCTACCACTTTCAACCAGCAAAATTAGAATGAAGTAGCCAATATAGAGTGTACCACAGACGTTGTGACCTCATGTAAATGTTTACACGGGTTAGAGAAGGTACCTGGAATGAAGACAGATCATAGTGTCAAGTACCGGGGAGATCTGGGGAACTGGGGATTCAGGATCTTACTTATGGGGCAGCTTCCACTCATTATTAGCAGAGGATAATGTGGGTCTGGCATAGCTAAATCTTCTCACTTCTGCAGAGTACCAGAAATCTAGAATTTTACATGCAATGTTTTGAGATTTAAAAACTGTCTAAAGCAGGGGAGATGGCTTAGTGGACTACAGCACTTCCCTGGCAAGCGCAAGGACCTGAGTTCAATCCCTGGTTCCACAAAGAAAAAAATAAAAACTGTCTAAAGTCTTAAAACAAACAAACAAACAAAACCCCATTTTTTTTAGACACTTTGATCCAGTACACTAGTCCTGCGCTGGCAGAAATTTCTCTTGTGTTCCTATTTTTCACACAAAATGCCCTACCTACATAAGGGAGATTCATTAAAATATTGGTGAGAGGAGCCACGTGTGAAAGAATTATATGAGGGTAAGTTCTTTTTTTCTTTCTTTTTTTAAAATGTGTTTATCTTTCTATTTATTTTTATTGAGAAATAAATATGAATGATACAGTTTCACAGCTGGTTAATAGGACAGTTTTGATAGTCAATACACTGTACATTGTTATCTTCTTAGTGGTTATCCATAGTACAAGAAGCAGACAGAATATTCTGTCCAAACACTGTTAGTGCACCTCTTTCTTCTCACTGAATTAAGCGAAAGTAGCTATAAATTTATCCTATTTTGTATATATAAATACAAAATGATCTTTCCTTTGTATCCTTTTTTTTTTTGTCCTGTCAGAGGTGAATATTCTATTGGCATCTAAATACTATAGGTGTTTGAATTCAACTAAATAATCTAACACTGTCTAGCAGTCTATAATATTAGTGGGTTATCCTCAGAAGTTATTGACTTGAGCCTTTTACAGCTCATCGTATTTATATGGATTTACTTTATATACCTCTTTTTTATACTTTTGTGCTGGATGGTTAAGACCAAGATATAGCAAGACTTATATAGCAAGAAATGTAACTTTTGTATCTGATAACGTCAGCCAAGTACTCTCAGGATTTATCCTGTAGCCCTGTACTGCCTTTTGTACATTCTTTTGTCAGTGTGTGACATGAGGATGAGTCACGGCCATTGCTTGACCGATTTGCTCTCTGTGAAAGCTTGAGAAAATGTTTTTTCTCTCCATGTGACTCTCCCCAGGCTCACTTTAGATTATCGAACACATTCCTCTGTGGCTCCATAATCTTCTTGATCAGAAAATTTGGAGCACAACTGAGTTACATGTTGTTACAGTACAGCTTCTCCTATGTCCCGAATCTTCACTGACCTTGAAAGGCTAGGGCCAAAATGTTGGGTAACCATGTAGCCCTTCCTTTTCTCCATAAAATGTATTTATAACAGGGTCCCACTACACAGATCAGACTTGTAGTGATCCTCCTATTTTCAGCCTCCCAAGTGCTGCGATTACAAGCGCACCCCACCACACCCAATCTCAGTCACCCTCTTAGCGTGCCCCAGGGACTGGGCCAGCATGGCAAGCAGGGGATCGAATCCCTGGCCCCTGAGTCTGCTTAAGCAGGGGATTTAATTTGCTGAGCAGTTTGGTCAGTCCTGAGGATAAGTTTTGATAAGAAAAAAAAAAAAAAAAAAAGGAAGAGTAGAGATGAGTATCTTGCAACAGGCATATTTTCAGCTTTATCCAAGGTGGATCTTGCATGCCAAGGTCCCTAGTAACAAGCAAGGATACCAAATATAAACAGAGTAGTAACAGAAAAAAAGTTGAAGAGCCACCAGATTTTCTGGTTTTTGCAAGGTCATCTTGATTTTAAAATACTTCTAGAGGATATTGATCTGTGTGTATGTAGATGTTTAGTTGGAATAATTTTCCTATTAGTCTTACTTTGATTTTATGCTATAATTTTCAACTGTTGTCTTCTAAGTGAAAACATTTTATCTTTATGTATAAAGCATAATAAGTTTATATTTTCTTAAATATTTCACCTTGTCTGCTCTGAGTAGGCATTATGATTCTGCTTAAAAATGTGTTCCTTCAGTGCTGCCTCACCCTCACTGCCATATGTATAATTCTCTCTCTCTCTTTTTTTTTTTTTTTTAAATTCCTGTCTGGAAACATTTACCCAAATGCTCCTTTTTAAACAAAATAACACAGATCTGATAAAAAGTGTCATGTTTCTTACTCCTTCACAAAGAAATCATATAAAAGTATAAATTATGACATAACCACTGAAAGTGGGATTTAATCATATTCTGACCTTTTGTGGCCATTTCGCTTGCTTTTTTATCTCATTTCCAGTAAAAAGTACAAACTTTTAATGCTGTTTTTAAGACAGTGGAAATCTGTTACAAAAATGAGCATGTGCCAATGTTGTCAAGTCCATGAATTAAGGTACATAGTAAGATTACGTTCTCATTTTAATTCATGACCACTTTAGATATGAATAACCATGATCTTTTTCAAAAGGGGGTTCACTACAATCCCATCTTCTAGTTTGTTAGGCTGTAAAATTAATTAAAAATGTGAACCATAACTCTTTGAAATTATATCTACTGCAGATACATACAGCTCATAGGTCAACTTGCAGATTAGGATACATACAGCTTATAGATCCACAGTGAAAACAGTAATGTAGCAAAACAAGGTACCGTAGAGCTCCAACAAAGGACCTTGGTTCTAAATTGTATTTCTTTTAGATGTATTTCATATAGAAATTCAATGTATGATTCTACTGTATCCCTGGCTCTGTATTAGGGAATGAAAATGAAGAGATGAATAGGATCAAGTGTTTCAAAGTCAAAGATTTAAAGAGAATTGGAAGATACAAACAACTGGTGTGGAAAAAGAATAGGACATGGTACAACTTGGTCAACATTGGTTTTAAATTTTTACAAAAACATAGGTTTGAAGAAACATTCCTAC
>NW_004524580.1:5185630-5204100 GCF_000260255.1 Octodon degus
CGGCAGGCCGGGGGATTGACTCCCTGGCCCCTGCGCCTGTTTGCAAGTGCTTTAATCCGCTGAGCTCTTTGGCCGGCCCCCATGCTTCTTAAAAATACAGACTCTCAGGCCTTACCCAAGATCTTCTGAAACACAATCGGCACTTTAGCGAGCCCCTCAGAGAATTGTGGTCCAGTGCACTCTACAGTCACTTCTTTAGTAAGACAGCTAGAAGAATAAAATGATATTTTTATGCACTGTAATTTTGAGTTTTTGGCCCTTCCCTTCTTCTTGTGCTTTTCCCTACCTACCGCTCACTACTTCATGGTCAGTTGTGTCTTCAGTGAACAGCCGATCTCATCTCTCATGGAAGCAAATCTTCCTCACCCACCACTGTGCTAGGTAAATGCCCAGCCAGTCAGTGCCTCGTGCACGCCATCGTATCATGTTGGTCCTTTAACATGACAGAAGATCTGAGTAGTCCCTAGTATTCAGCGTGTGATCCCGAAGTTCTGACTTCATTCTTCATTGCTCTTTTGTCTCCGTTCTCATGGCTGTGAACAGCAGGGGCCTTCTAGCTTGGTGCTTATTGGGAGTTCTAGGCACAAAATGCTCTGTGCGACAACTCGTAGTATAAGCTTGAGGGCTGTTCTTGGCTCAAGACTCATCTGTGTACTTTGGCCCTTTGTTCAGACTTTTCCTTCATAAGTCGTACTTACAGTTTCCATGAGCCACTCCTGAGAGCTAGTTCTTTTTTTTTTCCTTTATATTAAATGTGGAGGGGAAAGAGGTAGGGACTGTTGACAAATGTGGGCATATGTATACAATATTTGTATTCATTGATATTCTAACTATCCCAAGCATTGTAATAATTATTAACTAAGACAATGTCTAATTAATTCTCAACAGAGGACATCTGTATGTTTACTGTGGACTTTATTCTTGTTGAACTCAAGTTGCATTCCTTTGTGCTTTCATAGTTCTGCCTCCAAGTGGTCTGGCTCTCAGCTGACTTCACACTGTATCACTTTCAGCAAAATATTTATTTTAGATATATTCATTTATTTGACAATGCATTGCTATTTATATTTAAATTTTATTTGTTTCTTAAAGAACCGTGGCAAATAGGTTTTTGTATTCCCATCTTACAGAAGGGACTATGACTATAGAAATTAGATAGACTAATCCATGATACACTTAACACTGGACTCTAGTCTTTGGTATTTTTTTATGTTATACTACCAGCTCTTTTAAGAACATCTTATAATGTCTTTGCATTTGATTCATTTTAATTCTAATCCATTTGTCTGTCAGATGACTAAATTTTATTACAGGTTAACACATATCTAAAGATTTTAAATTGACAAAATATGATATATATTACATCATTCTATTATATTTACAATAGAAGAAAATGAATGGTTTATGTTGAGAGATGGTATCCAGATGGAAAAATTAAAATAAAATATTTCAATATTTTTTTCAGAAAAACTAAAATTTGAGCTGAATATGTGGCCACTCAAATTTGAGTAAATGATTTCAAGGATAAAAGAGTTTGCTTATTCATTTGACATCTTTGTATTGTCTGTCCTTGGTATTAGCTCCTGCTTGGACCCAAGGTGTAACGGTCAACATAATTTTCTTCAAAATGGTTATTGTTTCTGAGTACAAATTGCTGTAATTGTTGAAAAGCTGAGCAGCATAGATGAGCTTACCCCACAATAAGCTGGTCATTCTGTTGGCTGCGCCTGTCTAAAATCTAGCAACTTCTCACCACGTCCACTGCTACTGTGATGTGCTAAACCACCATCATCTGTTCCTTCATTAATAGCTTAAACCTATCTAATGGTTTTAATGGCTTCCACTTTACCACCTTATGATACACTTTCAACACAACTAAAGTGATCTTGCTAAGTAGGAATTTAAGTTATATATGTTAGAGCATAAAGTTATCAGAATTTCCTCCAGGGATTTACATCGGATCTAAAAACTGAGCAAAAATCAAGACGATAAGGTTTTAGTTTACCCAACTGGAAGGACGGGATTGGCATGAAATGGAATGCCAAAAATTGTAGGGTAAATATCAGCAACTAAATTTTGGAAATGCCTTTTAGATGATTTTGGAAATTTATGTTCAGATGTGAAGTTGGCAAGTGGGTCTGGAATTCAGGGAAAGGCAGGAACTGCAGTTTCTAATTTGGGGGTCAAGAATAACCAAATGATAGGTAAAGCCATGAAAGTTGATGGAATCTTCAAGGGGGAAAGTGTAAATTGGAAAGGGAAAAGGTTTAGCTACTCATCCCACAGAAACATCAGAGGTCAGAGGTCAGAGGTCAGTGAGATGAGAAAACACCTGGAGCGAATGAGGGGGAGCCGGAGAAGCAGGAAGAAAGCCTGAGACTGCCAGCACAGAAGGTGTGCAAAGCAGAGAGAGTGACCAGCTTCATCACACAGCTGACAAGTCATATGAGAAGCAGACATTGGTCGATGGATTTAATGCTGCAAATCATCACTGACTTTACAAAAGCAAGTTTAGGATACAGGCAGAAAATGTGATCAGAAAACACAAGATGCATAATTTTATGAGAATTAGATTCCGGCTTTGCAGATGACTTGTCTAGGAAAGCTTGCAGAAAATAATATAAACGAAATGAGTGGCACAGAAAAAGTGCCTTTGAATATAGCCATAGCTGGGTAACTAACATATGCATATACTAACATATGCAGGAATGGCCAAATAGCTCAGCAGATTAAAACACCTACAAGCAGGCACAGGGGCCAGGGGTTTGATCCCCGAGCCTGCTGTGCTGGCCCTGGCCCCCCAGGATGTGCTGAGTCAGCAATTGAGACTGGGCGTGCTGGTGCGCTTCTGTAATCCCAGCTCTTGGAAGGCTGTAAACAGGCAGATCACTATGAGTCCGATCTAGTAGTGAGACCCTGACCAAAAAAAAAAAAAACCCTAAAATAAAACAAAAATGACATGTGCATATACATTTGGTCCTTGGAGAAGTGATAGGAATAAAAGTGTAATGAGTTACTTCATAAGAGTCTTTACCTTTATCTCTGAAACAAATGACTTATATTCTTAATTTCCATTTCTGGAACTGAGTTTCAGGGTCTATACATTATTTTGAAAAATTATTTCTTGAATCTTTAGTTGACTGACTATTTTCTTCGGCCCTGAGATTTCCTCTTAAGCACGATCTAGCAGCTCTCTGGCTTAGTCATCTCTACTTAGGATTCTGCTTTACCTGGAATTCACTTTTAGACTAATTTTAATTACTCTATGAATTGGAGAATTCTATCAAATTTATCAAGTCAGAGACTTTACTGGCAAAATAGCTATTTAAATAGATAAATTATTGTGTTGTTTTTAATGAAATGTAGATACACTCTGGTGCTGAAACTGATCCTCTGGAAAATATGATGAAGATTATGCTGAAAGACAGGTGGTCACGAAATCCAAGCTAATAAGAAATAGATAGGTACAGCAGTACTTATTGTATTTGCTGTAAGACTTTGACCAGATTTTCTTTAATTTTTTTCTAACCAGTTTTGAGCTGAAAAGCAAACTTACTTTTTAATCAGCATGTTATTATATTTAAGTCTACTGCAATTTTCCTTCCACAGGCTACCAGAATGAGAACTGGTGTTTTGTTTTCTGCTCTGCTGTCTTTGCTTTAATAAAGTATATTTATGGAGAGAGAGAGAGAGAGAGAGAGAGAGAGAGAGAGAGAGAGAGAGAGAGAGAGAGAGATCCCAAATGAGGACCATAGTAAATGTACACGATGGTGCATCAAATGTTGTTCTCTTACTTACTGCCCAGTAATAGCAAAGTTGATAGTCTCTTTCATGGTCTCCAAATGCCTTTGAAAACACCACAAGTTATTTCAGTAAAAGACAACTCGTAGCATGACAAAATGTAATGCATGTCTTCAGGGATAAGGTGCTTTGTGTAGGGCCAGCCAAATAGCTCAGCGGATTAAAGCACCTGCAAGCAGGCTGAGGGGCCAGAGGTTGTATCCCCTGGCCTGCTGTGCTGGCCCCACCCCCTGGGCAGGGCTGAGATGGCGATTGAGACTGGGCATGGTGGTACGTGCCTGTAATCCCAGCTCTTGGGAAACTGTAAACAGGAAGATCACTACGAGTCTGATCTATTAGTGAGACCCTGAACACCCTCTGGATCCTTCCATAAAATACTAAATAAATAAATAAATAAAATGAGGTGCTTTGTGTACAACAACTGGAATCTCAGCATTTAAATTCAAGATAACAGATCCCCTGCACCACATGCTGCGCTGGCCTCGCTCCCTGGACAAGCTGAGCCAGCACTGAGTCTGGGCGTGGTGGCGCATGTCTGTAATACCAGCACTGGGAGGTTAAAAAAAGGCAGATCCTTATGAGTCCAAGTTGTATAGAGAGACCCTGTACCCAATACATAAAAATAAACAAATAAATGGATAAATAAATAAAGAAAATAAATTCAAGATGAATAGATGTATTTAAAAATTATAGATTACTTTGCGAGAAAAGGAACTAAAAGAAGCCTTTGTTTGTAACTGATAATAAAAAAAAGGATCATTCGTTTTCTTTTCCATGCATGTTTATGCTATCAGTGCTACATTTTGGAAAGGAATTCTGTTTGAATTTTAGATCATTATCTTACGTGCATGGACCATTGATCTAAGCTACACCAGTTTTATCCTTGTCACTGACAATTGTGGATTATGAGTATACACACCCACAGGCTCGGGATCAGTTAACTAAGAAATACCAGACTTGGTTTGAGGTGGGTGTGTGGAGCTGAGACAGCCAAATCACCCATAATCAGAGAAGAAAGAAGCAGGAAAAACATGCATGAAAGATGACACAGGAAGAGAGAGGATGGGGGAGGGAAAGAGGCAGAAAGGAGGAAGAGATGGAGGAGGGGCAAGGGCCAGAGGCAAACAAGCTCTTGTTCCAAAGGCCTCTCCAGTTAATTTTAAACTATCTGCTCATGGTGTTTCCAGATCTGGAAAACTATCCTTAGGACAAACCACTGAACTTTATAATGAACCTTCTTTTTAGTTAACTCTTCCTTGTATGAGTTTATAACTAAAACTTAAAAAAAAAAATCCTTGTTCTATAATTGAGTGATACACTGAGGCAGTTATCCACACTGGAGTGGAAGGAAAAAAAATACTTAGGGAACAGATTAGGTTTGAAGGATTAGACAGTCTCTAGGCAGTGTGTCTGACTGGTAACATTCCTCACTGAGGCAGAAAGCCTGAGTTCAATGCGCAGCTCCACCACACACTGATGATGTGAGCAGGTTCTTTCCTCAGTACAGTGAGAGAATACTACCACTTTCTTCACAGACTTGGGGACTTCATGGCTTTGTTCATCTTGAGATTCAGATGGGTGTCTGGCATGAAGTAAATCCATATCTTAGTGCAGGCAGCACTAAAATATAAATTATCTAGGAGTGAAACAGATTAGAAATAAAATTTTGAAGACAACAAATAAGTCGAAGAAGTAAACTATTTCCCCACAGAGTTGTCAATCTATCATTACTTAGTAGTTGTACTGTTTTCTTCATTTCCTCACTGGCATCCTAGTCTACCTGTATGGTATTAACCACTTGAAGAAGACTTCTAGGGTCTAGAATCTCTGCTGTCTAAGACTAGCATCTATGACTTGAATTCACATGTGACATTTCCTGCTTTCTGAATAATTTGCAAACTGGCTTTTGGTCAACCTTTACTCTATCTCCTCTTGCCTGGGGCACTTCTTCTTATCTCTAAAGTCAGTAAACCTGTTTGGATTTCTGGAGGGGCAGGCTTTGCTGACTACTAGGAAAACAAATGCAAAACACAACCTTTCCTAGCATGTTCCAGGGTAGTATAGAGAGCACAGCCCCAAGAATTCGTCGTCCTGGGAATAAGTAAGCTAAGGGATCCCAGAAATAGGATTCCTTCCAGGGGCCTAGAGAGGTAGAAAGGGTGGGCTCAGCAGACAAGAAAACATTTTCTGAGCAGATTTGATTAAAGAATGAATTGCATCTTGTCAGCTGAACAGAGTGTAGATGTGTACTAAAGTTGGGATGAACAGCAGCACGAGGATTGGCATCAGTAGCTGATGATTCATTGGGGTGATGTGCCTTATTCCCAAACCTATGTCTTCATGACTTTTGTTTGTCTGTGTTGAAAGCCCTTCCCCCTTGCTTTGAAGGAGCTGATCTAGCAGCCCTCAGCGGAGATGTTCTGTAGCCCTCTCATCTCTGAAAATTGACAGGAATCCTGTCTCTTCTATGGAATTTTTGTTCTCCAGACTTCCTTGTACTCCCTTTATGGTAACTCGTATCATTTCGAGTAGGCTCTACCACACAGTCTGTATAGTTAGTGATCATGTATTTTTGCTTACCTGCTATACAATAGGAATCCTGAAAACAACCCCAAGAATAGGTATGATCACACCTGATTTCAGTTAAGAAAGCTAAGGTGTATCAGCTTTCTGCCAACACTATAAATACCTAAGAGACAGCTAACTCGTCGATATATTGGACACCTACACGCTACTGGGTAAGTGAACAGGCTCGGTAAACGTTACCTGATTGTAGCATTTATTTGTAAAACAACTATGTTACATGCATGTCACATATTTGTAACTAGAGATGAATGTTTATGAATTTCTATCAGTGTGAATAACTAAGTAAAAGTGATGACCTACATATAAACACGAAATGATTGCTACATAATTCTCATAAGTATTATGAAAGAGTATTTCTGGAAGGCAGAAAGAAACTATCACCATGTAGAAGCTGCAGAGCTCTGGTTGACAGTGGTTTTTAGCATATTTTTCTTGTGTTTTGTTGTTTTAAAATGTAACGAGCTGTTGTATGGAAGTAGTAATCACAAATTGTGTGTTTGTCAGCAGGATATTCCAAAACAACTTCCATTCAAAATTACTTGTTTCCACATAGACTTCTAATTACATATTGGAAAATAAGCATAAATATTAAAATCACTGTATTATAAATACATAAAACCAACAACATATGCCTCAAGAAAGTATTGGAGCTGACATATGGTTTATGACTTCTTGCGGGCTAAATATATTGTGCTTCATTGAAAAGCTTGGAAGTCTTTTATATTAAATGCTTTCCAAATGAGTATCATTTACCAAAATGTATATAAATATAGTCATTAGAAGAAAGAGAAACAAGGACAAAATGCAATTGAAAATAATATATTTTTGCTACTATTTAGCTTTTAGTATCTATACCATTTTTGGTGATTATATCAATTTCATTTTATAATACTGTTTGGATTTTCCAGTATTTTTTATGAAAACACCATTGATCATAAAAACACATACTTTCTTTGATAACTGGCTTATATACAGATTAGTTATAGCATTCTGATTAGTGGGTGGGGATTTCTACTATGGTTCTATTTGTAATATTTCACAGAAATATTAGGCATATCCTTCTAAAAATTTTCTCTTTTGCATAGTTTATAGATCTTATTGCTCTTTCTGAAAAAATAATAGCACTTTATCCTTGTCCGTGAAAATACATTGCAGTTTAAGGAATTTGAAAATGTCAAACACAATTTCCATAGTGCAGTAAAAAGATGAAAATAACTAAGCAAACGAAATTTAAACCATACTTTTCCGTTTGTTGTTGATTTAGCTCACTTAATTTATCTTCAGTTTTTCCTTATCTATAAAATGGGCATTCTAACATTTTGTTTTAGAAGAAATTTAGACTAGCTCCTTATTTTTCTTTTCTAAAAAATATTTTTGTTATTGCACATTTATAGCTCATAATGGTTACATTCATAATGGGGAGTTCATACCTGTACAGAGCACATCCTAAGTCTTTTTTCTCTTCTCTTGTGTTTCTTCTTCCCTCCATCTTTTAGTCCCTTTTTCACTAGACCTATCTCCTTGTTTTCTATTATCATTTTTTTCTCTGTATTTACATTTTTGGTTTTTCATATATGAGATATGATATTTAAATTGTGTGCTGATTTATTTCATTTAACATTAGGGCAAAATGTTATTTCTCTTTTTAAGTTGAACTACTTTGTTCAGTTTTCTGGACTTGTACAATATATTTGAAGCTCTAATGTAATAGTCTCCGTAGATTTTTACATTCTATTACTAAATTTGTTTATTTCAAAGTAAAATTAATATTTTAAATCACCTTTCATCAATCTGGATTTGAATGGATCCTAATCCAGTGTTTGTTTCCTTTGGAAGAAAAGACAACTTGAACACAAACACTCAGGGTAACCACCTCATGACTATGCAATGGACAATAGAATGCCTACTAATCTTATTAGTAAGTGTGATGTTCATGGATTGACTTGTTCCAAGTGAATAAAATCTGATTGCTCAAAATATCTTTTAATGTCGAAATGCTCACCAATTAGCTGTTCAAATAGTGGACCCTGGAGCAACTCAGTGAGTAAAGGTACTCACCCTTTCTTGCAATGTTGAAAAACCATGTTTGTCTAATTTTTTATTTTTTAAGATAAAGAAGTCTCTTTATTGAAATTTTGGCACTGGTTTCACTTATATAACATTATAAATAATACTTCTTGAAAGATTGCTTTAACAATGATGGTTTTTTAATTAATTTTATTGAGAAACAAATGGCAATGAGACAGTTTCAAAACACGTTAGTAGGACAGTTACAATAATTAATACATTGTGTATTTTTGTCTTTGTTGCTTGTCTAATTTTTGATTCTCCAAAACTTAACTACTAGCACCATAGCCTACTGTTGACTGTAAGTTTACTGATATTGTGAATAGTCAGTTAAAATCATCTATGTGTCACACATATGATACGTGGTAAAAAAACAAGTGACAATTATGAAAAGTCACTGTTGGTACTGTAGATATCTCACAGGAAGCCAGGCTGGTCAGGCTGTGATGGGGAACACCAGGCCCGTCTAAGCAGATACTCATACAGCTGGGACAGCATCTCCACAGCTACAGGAGGCGGCTCTGGAATTGTGACAGAGGTTTAGTATGTGATCGATTCATTTGGGGCAGATATGACTTAATATTGCATATTTCGTTTCTTACACTTGACTATTAATGGTGCCACAGGTACAGTGAATAAGTGAGTTTTGATAAATTTTAATTTTATAATAAATAGCTACATAGTAATAGAGGATCAAAATAGACTGGTAACTACATGCATTTTTTTTTTTTTTAATATCAAGATTACACCATGATTGGGTCAGCAAGATTTTTTAAATTATCACAAATCTCAAAAAACATTAAAATCATTCTTAGCTAAAAAAAAAGTCTTTTTAAAAGTGGCTTTCCACTTTTTCAAACCCGTGTTCAAAGGTCAACTGTAATTTCCTTTGAAAATTTTTTCATAAATCAATATGAAGCTACTATTCTTCCAATATATAGTCTCAATTTTAAAAATTAGATTGATTTCTGGTTTCTAAAAGTATATTATCTTTATATTATTATTAATATCATCATAATCTTTGAAATTTTAAAGTATGATTTTTTTTTCAAGAACCTTAATAATAATTAAAGTGTATGTGAAGAATTTAATACCTTTAAAGTATCTCAGGCTGGCTGAAAAGCTCAGTGAATTAAAGCTCCTGCAAGCAGGCACAGAGGCCAGGGTTTGATCCCTGGGCCTGCCATGCCAGCCCCGCCATAGGGGCACGCTGAGATCACAACAAGACTGGGCGTGGTGACACACACCTATAATCCCAGCACGTGGGAGGGTGTAAACAGGTGGATCACTAGGAGTCCAATCTAGTAGTGAGACCTTGAACACCCTGTAGACCCTTCCCTAAAATACAGAAAAAAAGAAAGAAGTATCTCAATAACTTTTCCTTGCTTTTGCTTCCGTTTGAATAAACCTTAATACTTGTTCTATTTTCAGATTACCAGCTCTGTTAGTCACAATTTTGCTTAAACATGAGACTTCCAAAGTTCATTTATGACATGAATAGACGTACATTGTGAAAAAGCTTTACAGTATAAAAGGCCTTAAAACAAAACATACTTGGTTCTGTATCACATATACATAGCAGTTCTTACACTCAGAGGAGACTAGACTAGAGCTTCACATGAGGCTAGACTAGAGAAAGGAGCAAGAGTCCCTGTGTTTAATAGTAGTTCAGTCCCTGAAACATCCACTCTCTCAACAAACTGCTATGAGTTTATTACATTTTAAGTGAGACTGAAAATCATAGTGATCATGACTATATTTATCTCAATATTTGCCATGCACTAGGCTTTGTCCTGAGTTTTATAGGTACTGCATTAAAGTAGTTTGACTTAAAAAAGTCAAATCTGACTGGTAGTCAAAAATTACCAGGCTAATCTGACATAGAGCAGTTTAGGCTCAATGGAGGATTAGACTCTGGATTCTAGGATTCCATGATGGTGAATCTGCTATACTATCCCTGGCTGAAAGTTTTGCTTCTTTTTTGAAGCAAAAAAAAAAGTGTTTTTTTCCCTCTCATTTATCTCACTTCTATTTTTACAAAATAGCTCATCAAAATACTTGTGTAATTACTGACTATGCTGGGATGCAAACCTTTTCACAGGTCACTTTATGAGGTCTTTCCTTAATTGTGTATCCCTTTCTTTTCCCAGCTGTTGTGTACATCTTTTCTTAGTTGGATTCATATCTAAGATTTTTCATGTAGCTTATTTTTAATATAGTATTGTGCCTGGTGTGCAATGTAACATCACCAAATGCTGGCTCTCTTTTTTAAGTCTTAATTCTCTGTGGCTCTTAATCATATCCAGAGCAGAAGCCCCCTCCACCTCTGTGCCACAACATTTTGAGGAAGCCAGGTTGAATTTTTATGACATGCTCTGCTTTAAATTGAATGAAAATCTCAGCAGATGTTTAGCTGGTTCATGCTTCCCATAAATTTTACATTTTGTATCTCTGCCAACTTTTAAAGCTGCTTTAAGAAAGAATCTTCTCACATTCTTCTGCTACTAATACTGTGTCTTCCTGGCATGTCAAGGGATCATGCCATTGATTCGCTCTCAGTATCTTCATTTATTCATTTTCGTGTCACATGTCAGTCAGTCACTGGAGAGTGTGTAAGACATTTTCAGAGGTACAGAGATGATTTACTCTGCTTGTTCTTCATCTGGCCTCTGAGTTGAGCAGTTACTCTGATATTTTAGTCAGGGGTGCTCTCTAGTGTTTTGCTGCAGATGTTTCCATGTCATGGAATTGCAAGATAAATGACTGGTTTTTTATGTAAAAATCACATCTGAATGGCAGATTCTTTGTTTGGGGGATTCTGTTCAAGTAAATCATGATCACAGGCATGGTCTATGTTTCCTCAGAGGGTTAGCTGGTGCCCTGTGGGGGAATCTGTACTTCTTGCTTATTTTTTTAGCAAAGTATGGAGTAACAATACATGGGCTTTTGTCTAACCTTTGGAGAAGAGCCTAATGGTGAATACAATGAAAAAGCGATCTTTAAATATCTGTTTGTATTCAGAAAAGTGACAGTTCAAGCTTTCAACAACAAAATGAAACTTTTTAGCAGGTCAAAAAATATGTAGGTGCTTTGTGTTTTAATAATCTGGTATTAAGGCCAGGAATATAGCTCAGCGGCATAAGCTCCTGCCTGGCAAGGACAAGGTCCCAAGTTTAATCCCTAGTACCAAATAATAATAATCATCATCATAATTATTATCATCATCATCATCATCTGGTATTTTACATTTATGCATAATGCATGTTTAAGCATGAATATTATTTATGAAATAATTTAAGTGGCTAAGCCAAACTTAGTTCCATTAGAAGATAGGTAAATTACATCTTTTGGATTCCAGTGGTTTAAACCTTGGAAAAAACCCTAATGAAACCTTAAGTGTCTTCATTTATGCCTTTTAATCTTGTTTTCCTTCCATGCAAAAATTTCTCCACCCAAGATTTATTTCCTGACCAGCTGCAAATTTTCTTGGTTCTTGGCTTCTCCCAGTTCAAGAGGGTCTAATTTTAATGTGCAATTATTTTTGGTTATAAAATGAAAGTGAATATATAGAAAATATCACATTTATGCTTTTTATCCAGGAGAATTCATCAGTGGCCATTGTGCAAAAGGTTAATTTAATTCTAACAATTATACAACAGGTGCAGATTCTTTCTGACATTGCATGTATCCAGGAAGTTTGTTAAAGGTTTCTCTGAAATTTCTGCTTGTATGGCCCTCTTGGGGTCTGTCAAATAAATAACAGATGCAGAGATTATCTGTTACTGTTGAATATTTGACAAAAACAGACACAAAAGACAGACATCTCCCAGTGGGGCTCTCATGTTAAGGAAAACGCCAACAAGCCACAACCATTCAGATAGTGTATTCTTTGAATGACATAAATTTTCTGTTTTGTACTTGCAAATTTGTTAGGCTAGGGAGAGTACATCTTTTTTGTTTTTAATGTATTCAGTAGAGGGTCTACAGGGTCTCACTACACAGATTAGACTTATAGTGATCCTCCTGTTTTCAGCCTCCCAAGCACTGGGATTATAGGCAGGAGTCACTATGCCCAGCCTCAATTGCCATCTCAGCCTGCCCCAGGGGCAGGGCTGGCACAGAAAGTCAGGGATTGAACCCCGGGCCCTGTATCTGCCTAAGCAGGTGCTTCAGTCTGCTGAGGCATCTGGCCGGCCCTGAGTACATCTTTTATGTTCCTTAAGTACAGTTATTTTATCACTGAGAAACAATTAAATTCACTACATTATTGTCTTTTCCTGTAGAATTAAAAAGAAAAAGAATTTTTCAAATTAGTGATATCTTTGCTATGTATACACTAATGGCTACATGTATTTATCATTCATATAGTTGATATCATCAATACTTATAGAGCACTCCTTTTTGTGTGTGTACGGCTCAGCCCACTCTGGGGGTATGGCTGGCCCAGCATGAGGTGCTGGGATCGAACTGTGGTCCCTACTCCTTTGCCTAAGTTTGCCTAAGCAGGCGCTTTAGACTGCGGAGCTATCTCTCTGGCCCCTATAGAGTACACTTTTTTTTTTTTTTAATAGAGTACTCTTGATCAGCTACAAATTGTCCAAAACACTAGCAACATAGCAACAATGAAGACAGAATTCTGAATGATATGATACTTACACTCTAATTGGGGGAGTTCATAGGGGAAGCAGAGAGACAAAGTTACAGTATATTATTGATAATAAGCATTTGAGAATAGAGCAGTGTTTGGGGTAAAATAGTAATGAATTGCATGGTGGAAAGATCACTTTCTCAAGAAATTGAGAGAAGGCTGCTCTGAAATGGTAGTATTTAAGCAAAGACATAAATGCAATAAAAATATAAACTTTTTGTATATTGGTTAAGAGCAAAGGGAACAGAAAATACAGTACACTGAACCTGTACTATAATGATATAAAACAGGCTATGACATGTTTTTAAATACCAAATAACACTTTGTTATTTGTTTTTTGTTTTGTTTTGTATTTAGTACAGGGTCTACAAGGTCTACAGGGTTTCACTGTGTAGATCGGACCTGTAGTGATGCGCCTATGCTCAGCCTCCCAAGCACTGGGTTATAGGTGTGTCCACCCAGTCTCAATAGCCCTCTCAGCGTGTCCCAAGGGTGGGGCTGGCATGGCTCACTGGGGATCAAACCCCGGCCACTGCACCCTGCCTAAGCAGGTGCTTTAGTCTGCTGAGCTGTCTGGCCAGCCCTGAGACTTTATTATTTGAAAGATACTCTGAAGTATTTGTAACTGGTCTAATATTTCATTCAAATATGAAGAAATAACAAATCCCAAGAGTTTAGCAGGGGAAGGGTGAAAATCATGTCTTGTCACTTGGATAGTACAGATTTTTAAGAAGGTAAAGAAGCAAGGGGGAAAAATAATTAATCCTGTCGAGGAAGAACCAGGCAGTGTAGACAGTATGTAAAAGAGTAAAAAATACTATGCATTAGTTGAAATCAGGGAGAGACTAGGTTTTCCAACAAATTTTAATAAAGCTGTAAAGAAATGATGGCTACCTAATGAGCTTTCTTTTATAGTATAGGAATGTGTTTTATTTTGGTCATGGTCCTGTACCTACAATGTCCAAAGTTAAGGCATAAGAGAAAACATATTTGATTAATCTCTACTGTACCATCAGATTTTTAGTTCGGTCATAGTACATAATACTTTATACATATTGCTGAAAATCATGATACAAACATTGACCTCATTTCTGTGTCTAGAATACCTCTGATTTATTAGTAAAAGAAATATAGACTATAATAGCTTTCTTATATTAAAGTTTGTAGTGTACAATATTAAAGAAAAACATGAAAACTTGAATGAATCTAATACCCAAAGTAAAAGAAAGCAATATTCACTCCCTATACTTGCAATATGACAGGTCAAAACCATATTTGCTATTATATCTAAATCTTCCTATAATAATTTTATGAAGGGGGCTTGTGGCTTAGCTCAGTTGTTTAAGCACCTGCTGGGGCAAGCCCAGTCAGGCATAGAGGACCAAGTTCAATTCCCAGCTCCCCATGTCTTACCAGACCTGTCCTTAAGGCAGCCTGATCCAGCCAAAAAATAAAAAATAAAAATAATTTCATGAAGATAGTTTTGAAAATCAAAATGTTTCAAAAGTGTTATTTAAGTTGTATTTTAGTATATAATAGCCAGGGGCAGGGGAGATAGCTTGGCAATCTAAGTGCCCACCTGGCAAGTGCAAGGACCTGGGTTCGATCCCTAGTACCACATGCCATGCTGGCCCTGAGCTGTGCTGACCACCGAAACCAGGCATGGTGGTGCATACCTGTATTCCCAGAGTGGGGGAGGCCAGCCAGGAGGATCACTTTGAGTCTGAGCTGTATAGTGAGACCCTGTACTGAATAAATAAATAAAGATGAATATATATATGTATTACTCAGTAATTTCACTAATGCATATTGATGTATTCCATTCTATGGGAAAAACTGATCTGCATTATCACTTTAAACTTCATTATAATGAAATGATACCTTATTATTTTCTAAGTAATTGACAGTAGCATTATTTATTTTACATATAGATAACTGTGGGGCTGGGGAGATGGCTCAGTAGAAAAAGTGCTTCCCTGGCAAGCACAAGGGTTTGAGTTCATTCCCTGGTTCCTCTAAAAAAAAAAAAAAAAAAAAAAAAGAAAGAAAGAGAGAAAAAACTGTGACTTAACCCGTTACCTATGATTATACTTATTAAATACCAGAACAGTAATTAGAGCATAGTAACCTATCTTTAAGATTATGCTCATTATTTTAAACATTGATTTTTAAACTCAAAATACTTTTCTCAGGAGATTGTAACAATGTGAATAAAGAAGAAATAAGCATTTTTCATGTCATTGATCTTGTTTAATTAATTAACTTAATTATCAAGAGTTATTTGCCTCACTGGGATTATATAAGATAATATAGCTTGTGCATTGGCAAATGTTTAAACAGCTGTCTTTCCTCCTCTCGTCTTACTTGAGGTGCTTCAGTGCTGTCTGTTTTCTGTCCTGCCCATTCCCTGCTCTACCTCTCCAGCTGCATTTTAACTTGCTTGCCAAAATGCTCAAGTCTTGCAGGCCCTGTGGGAAGCGGACAGGCAGGAGGCAGAGAAAGACCAGGGCGTTTCTTGGCCCTCGCTCCCTCCATTTGCTTCTCAGGCTGGGGCGGCGCTTTGTGTCGAGCCTCTTCCCACCTCTGCACTCTCCTTTCCTTCCATCGCGAGCTGACCTGGATGGCTTGGTGGCACCACCTCTCTTTTCAGTCTTGTTGTGCATGAGACGGAAGCTTTCTGACTCTGCTAAAATAGGGGTGATTAAACATCCCCTGTTTAAACATTGGTCTTTCTGTCATTCAGTCAGTAGCTCCAAGTTAAATGCCTTCTATTTAAAAAACCTAGATCTGCTTCTGTTTTTCCTGAGTAGACCCTGACTCCTCCTGTGACTTTTTGAAACCCAAATATACACTCTATCACTAGCATTACTGAGATTATGAAACCTGAAAAAAAAAATGAAATGGATTTTAGACAAACTAAATCACCAGCATCAAACATTGTTTTCTAGCAGAAGGTTCAAGAAAATTTATGAAGTCAGGATGAAATTCACAATCAAGCAATAAACCTTGAGTTCATACTTGGCACCTGCCCTTACATATGGAATTGTTGTAATACTTCGCCCATTTTAGGCCTTGGATATTACATTATCTGTCATTATTAGAACTCGCTGGAAACAAAATACATTAAATAGTACTTTGTGACCCTTTTTTTGCTCAGATTTCCATGAGCAAGGCTATTTTCTTTTGAAAAATATTAGTTTACATTTTGCAGTACTGGGAGTCAAACTCAGGACCTTGGGCTTGTGAGTCAGGCACTTAAACTCCCAAGCTATATCCCTGGCCCTGGTTTACCTTTTGAAGGTCTATTTTATTCTCAGTGACTGTTAGCAGTAGATTCTTTTACCACATATGCGCTCGTACTTATTGGAAAATTATCAGTTTGCTGATGCTAAGTTATGAACCCAAACTCCATGGCTTAAGAAAGCACATGTTTATTTAATTCATAACTTTGTGAATTGGTCATTTGGACTACACTCATGAGGGAAATAAACCTCTGAGGTGTGGGCTCCCTCGTGTTTGTGGTTAGCTCTGGTTCACGAAGGTGACATTCTGGACATTGCATGGATCTCAGCAAGTTGGTGTGTTTTTAATATTTTTTGCTTGTTTGTTTCTTTCTTTGGTACTGAGAATCATACTTACAACCTTGCACTTGCCAGGCAGGCATTGTGCCGCTGAGCTACGTTCCTGACCCAGTCAGCTGGTTTGTAATGACCTCATCTGGTACAGTTGGGATGACAAGTTCTCTCCACATGACTTTTTCTCATCCACTAGAATAACCCAAGCATTTTCCCATGGCATCATAGCCTTCCCAAGGGCAGCAAGCAGGTGAGAACATGAACCATATTTGCTCAGGTCCCATTAGACAGTGCAGTCAAATGACTACTCCCATTCACGGTTGGAGAAATAGATTCCATATCCTCATTCGAAGAGTGGACATTGTGACCACTACAGTCTACCACAGACATTACAATATGTACAACAGATCCAGTTTTTCCCTGAGCCAAGAAGGAATAAACCAGAGAACTGGTTTGAAGGGGTGGTTGCTAATCAGTTGAGGATTTCTCTCCTTGATACAAATGGAAATTGTGAGTCGGCAAAGTGCAGCTCTGTCAGTGATCCACACGTCATCAGGTGACTGGACGATGCTGGATGGCAACACTGCTGTTATTGGCTGGCTTTTGCCAGACATTATAGGTCAGTTCCACAAGGTTCAGGTCTCTGTCACTGTTTCTTGTTGGTGTCTGAACCGCTTTAGGGCTAACAGCTCCTACAGTTCTGCGTTCTTTTTTTCTTATGTTTTAGATAGCTTCTCTGTCTACACTACTTAGGATAAGAATTGTGAGTAGATTTATAGGCACTTGAAGTCCCATGTTTCCAGAGAAATAAGTCATGAGCAAGTTTAACACCAAAGTTATTATTGTAACAGGGCCTGTGGTATAGCACAGAGATCAGAGAGAGAGACTGAGAGCGCTGGAGCAAGCCCTCCTAGACTAATAGGAGAAGTGCACGTAGAGTGCTTATATGGCATCTTTGGGCCTGTGATGGCCTAAGTAGGTTCAGGATCCCACCACAGCCCCATCTTTCAGGGTTTCAGTTCAGGGAAGGGGCAAGGTGATGTGAGATGACTGTCTTGTCTCTGGGAAATATGGTGAGGCTGAAACCAGAGGATCCCTGGGAAGGCTCCCTGTGTTCATTGCAGCTAATCATTGTTTGGTAAACGAGGATTTTAATAACGAGCCTCAATCCCGCCCCATTCTAGACAATTAGGGCACCCTCTCCTCCCTTCTTTGAAGAGGCAGAAGCAGTGTTTGAAGCGGGAGAGAGGAAGCTGCACACAACTGCTTCTTGCTGGAGTGCCTTAAGGAGAGTGGCTTCTAAATCACCACAGGGGGCTGTGAGGCAGGTTGTTCCAGTGCAACCAGGGGCATGTGAAGGGCTAGCTATGGCTAAGCCACTCTACCTTGGGCAGCCTTGGGAAAGGGGATGGCCAGGCGCTTCTTGTTTGTCTCAAGGCCATGTAGCGAAAATTTGTTTTCAAAGAAAATCCAAAAGAGGAATGAAGGTAAATTTCACTTTAAATTCACAGTGAGAATGACTATTACAAAAAGAGTTCAGATAGGTGTTTGTGTGCAGAGATATGTATATAAAAAGAGTAAACTCTTAATCATGAATTAGTCTAAAGTGAACTTCAAGGACCAGCCACATAGCTCAGCAGATTAAAGCACCTGCAAGCAGGTACAGGGACAGGAGGTTGATCCCCGGGCCTGCCGTGCCAGCCCTGCTCCCGGGGTGCACTGAGATGGCAAATGAGACTGAGCGTGGTGGTGCGCACCTGTAATCCCAGCTCTTGGGAAGCTATAAACAGGCA
>NW_004524580.1:5205640-5207005 GCF_000260255.1 Octodon degus
CAAGATCTGTAATTTAGCTTAATTCTTAAACTCAAATATGTTTCCTAGCAACCACTGAAGAATAACTTAGTATGTTTCAGAAAAGGAAAAATAAATCATATTAACTTGGCAAACATCTGTTTTCTTATGAGAATAGTCATGTTTTCATAGACAGCCCTGCAATGCGCTGTTCTCAGTATCAGTTATACTCCCTTTACCTTATGTTGCATCTGATCAGTAGAATTCTGGTTCTCAAAGAACCACTGTTTATTCAACTTTGTTGAAAACCTAATTAAGCTTTGGTTATCTGGTGATCTTTTGTCATTGTACGAGCCTATGTGTGCAACATGTGACCTTCTTAGAGGACTGATTAATTGTTTGTGTTTTCACTTCTGAAATGATTTGGTAAAGATGGGAGGCTTATGACTTATTGTCATTTGAAGCAGCATTTGTGAAATGCAAGTGAAGAGTAGTTTTCTGAGCTCCAATTTTTTCTTCATGAGTGCTAGATTGCTGGTGAGCTGGAGCCTTGATAGGGTCCTTTGAGCCATATCCGTAATTACCTATCCTGCCATCGTGAGCCTTGAGGAGATGTTCTCTGGACACTAACATGACCTGAGAGATCACAGACAGGCAGTGTCTGGAGATGGAAGGCCACAGTGCTCTCAACAGGACAGGAGTGCTGCTGGTGACTTGCTCCTTAATAGAAATGCATCAACTGAAGACCCCGAGGGCAAAGGTGCTAAAAGTACAGTAATTACTAGTAATGTCAATGCTGTCACACACCACCACTTAAAGGAGACCAGCTTCACAAGAGAAGCCTACAAAAACCACATCAAAGACTACAGGAAATCAATTCAAAGCAAACTGAAAGAGGAGAGAGAGAGAGAGAGAGAGAGAGAGAGAGAGAGAGAGAGAGAGAGAGAGATATCTTTTATGACAAGGGCTACAGAACAGGTCAAGCACATCCTCACTGGGTTCTAGTTTATTGTTCATTGGTGGAAGCACAAGTCAGGTAGCACAGGTATTAATCAGATCTTCCCTTTCTGGGACCAAACACCCTACCACTACAAAGTCATTAAGGGAGGACATAGCTCATTTAGCTCACAGTTTCAAAGGATTTGGTCTGTGGTCAGCTGGCTCCAAAGCAGAAACATCACACAGAACAGCATGGCCAAGCAAGGTTCATGGGAGCCAGGAAGAAGCGAAGGGGCACATTGTCAGGGAGGGACAGTTCCAGGGGCCCCTGACAGTCCCAAAGTCATTCCTAATTACACCCCCTAAACACATACTTGTGCTTTCTAATTCAGTGTATGGCTCCCAAACAGATCAACTTGACAGTCTCTCTTAAGTGTGACATCACCCTTTGCCAACTTGTTACCCAAA
>NW_004524580.1:5207655-5208498 GCF_000260255.1 Octodon degus
CTGAAATCCGTATGAAGCATCCTTGACCACTGCAGCTCTTGCCTTCTGCACATTGATTAAGCCTGTCTTATGTGAGTGATACCAAGGTCTGCTGTCAGGGGAAGCATCAGGCAGGTCCTGTTGGATCAGACCCACAACAACCTCTGAGTGCCCGGAGGCTGGGCCACAGTGAAATGCATTATGAGAATCAGTGAGTTAGATGTCTCCTTTAGAGCTGGAGTGCCACAAACTCTCTTTGTAAATGAAAAGTTGACAATTTTGTACCCTTAAGACTGGGGTGGCTAAAGGATTGCTGATTTCTGAGATGTATTCAGGGCATCCTTCCTCTTGTTCTGACTCAGTGTACTTGGTAGTACTTCGTGACACTAACATTTTCAGCAACTACATCTTTAACCTCAAATTTACACCTGGTTCCTTTTGGGCCAAAATTTATTTATTTATTTTTTTGATCTGCTTTTTGTCCTTGATTCTCATCATAAATCTTTCTAAAAGCACTGAACAATATCCACATACATCCTGAATGTTCAGTTGATTTGAAATTTTTTTTGTGCCTGATCAATTAGTCCAAAATTCTTAACCTCAATCTCCTTTGGAGTCTCAGAATATAGCAAAATGCACCAAATTTCTTAGTAAGAGTTTAGCACAAATGGAAGATTGCCAATAAAGTTTGTTTTCTGAACTAAAACCTCCTAAACCTCTTCTTTATTATCCACATTCCTATTGGGATTTTGGTCTTCCGAGCTGAGGCTAGAATTACCCATCATCCTCTGCTTGCAGCCTTCTAGAACCTCTCTAAAGCCTGCTTTTCCTAACCATGGCAAAGGCTTCTAAAGCTCTTGCTTA